>NW_028093024.1:0-1228 GCF_014824575.4 Sturnira hondurensis
CCACTAAACCTTTCCAAGATGTTTAAAATTTCTGTTAAAAATCAAAGAATTGTGAGAATTACAGTTTTATTTGCCTGCCTTTATGATACCTACTAAAAGGCATTATTTCTATATGTAAATTCACTAATAAAATAGCTAACTTTTGTTGATCACTTGTGCTAGGAAACTGTTCTAAGTCTTTAAAATGTTTTTACTTAGTTCTTTTTAATTCTCATTATAACCATGTATATGTCTTATTTTTAAAGATTTCATTTTTACTTATTTTCATTTTTAGAGAGAGGGGAAGGAAAGGAGAAAGAGTGGGAGAGGATCATCAATGTGAAAGATTAAGAGGTTGCCTCTGGCACACCTCCAACTGGGGACCTGGCTGGCAACCCAGACAGGTGCCCTGACTGGGAATCAAACCGGCAACCTTTTGGTTTATGGGATGACACCGCTGAGCCACACCATATATATGGGCCATATATATGTATTTTAACTCATTATCCTCTTTTTTTATATCATAGGTACGGACTATAAGACGCACCCCCAAATTTGGGAGGAAAGGGGGGTGTGTCTTATAGTCCGAATGTAGCTTACCTGGCTTGCCTGTGGGGGTGGTGGTGGTGGAACGGGGTCACAGGAGGCAGGAGCAGGATCACCGCTGCAGGAAGCCAGTGGCAGCAGTAGTGGGGCGGTGCTGCGGGCCCTGGTTTGGGAGGAGGGGTTGTCCCAGCGGTGAAGCAAGCAAGGCAGGAGCGGAGTCCCCGCTGTGGCGTACTATAGTGCTGGAGAGGAGGGTGCAGGCGGTGAGGGCACAGTAGGAGAAGAGAATCTGCGGCACCCGAACGGAGGTGCCTCCGTCAGGTGATTGGCGTGTCCCCCATTAACATTAGCATAGGCAAATTCCACTGCAGGGTCCCCTGTCAATGTAGCTCTGCACCTGTCTCAAAACTACAACTCCCATCTGCTTGGGCAGGTTGGGATGATGGGAGCTGTAATTTGGCCAACAGCTTTAGAGCCACACAGGCTGTGAAAAACTGCTGTCCCCATACAAGAGTGCTGCACGACCGGTGGCCTTCCAGCAGCAGATCCCCCCAGGACAGTGTCCGCAGCAGATCCCCCCACGACAGTGTCCGCAGCAGATCTCCCCATGACTGTGTGTTATCCACTGATGTTCTCAGTTACAGCGCCCCTATAACTATGAAGGACACAGGGCTGATAGTTCTGTCATTACTGTATTTTGTTG
>NW_028093025.1:0-4150 GCF_014824575.4 Sturnira hondurensis
ATTTCCATAGTTATGTTCTAACTTGGTTGGTACCTGCTCCCCCCTGAGCTATGTTATTCCAATATTGTAATAACCTGTGTAGAATTCACAGGCACATGAATGAGCAGAGAGCTAAATTACAACCTTCTCAGGCTGCATTCACCACTGGTGCTACATTCTGAAGCAGCTTTAACACGGTTCTGATACTTTTGGCTGTCCAGATAGGTATTCCAAATGACTTACTTAGGTGAGGCAGTTGAGTATTCCTACTCGGCTCATTTCAGGTAACAAGTCTTTTTCTATAGACTGTTCCTGCTCATCAAAAGGAAACTCAGCTTATCCAGTGATGCCACGTCTCTCTCCTAAAGCCCTTTTGTTCTTTTTATGGGGACAATCCACCATGCTAGTTATTTCCGTTTTATACCAATGGCATGAGTACAGTTGCAAGGTATGGTTTGTTACCCCACGAAATATGTGTCCCCCCTATTGTTGCTAAAAAAGTGGTATTCCTACCTCAGTGTAACTTAGTTGGGTGCACCACAGGCTTCCTGGAAACTTCCTCTTGCCACACAGGCCTCTTCCCAGGGAGTTTGTACCTACTCTGTGAAGTCTATGTTTTGTTTCTACATTAATCCATTGCCTTCTTCTGTTCTGTTCGATAACTTTCTTCCCACAAAAATACCTACCTGTGCCCAGCACCCCAGGAGGTGCCTTTGTTTCATTAAAGCATGTACGTTTCTTGGCATGCGACATCCAACGTGCACAGTTACACCCTGAGCAGCCAGCTAAGAGTTGAAAGACACATCGTCTGATGGCCACGTGGAGAGTGATTCCTGAAAACCTCTTCCCAAAAGATAGCCGGTGTGGTAGATGGAACATAAAAAATAGGAGTCTAAAGTTGCTGCTATATAGCCAGCATTCTGTCCAGTCAGCAACAACTGATCCGGTTTATCATGCTATCATGTGACCAAAATGTGTTCCAGTAAAGGCCACTCAGGACTGCATACTTCCATTTGACCCCATCAGCAAGCACATGCAGGGTCGTTTTAGTAAACATATGACATCACCAGTCTGTGGATCTGGTGTGACTGTGCCAAGAGACAGTATCATTCTGCAGTGAGGAGTCCTTCTTGAGGCTCTGATGTAATGTTAGATTTCCTTAAATCCCTTTGTTTGCCCTCAGATACTCCTCCTTCCCCTCCGAACTTATCCATGATTTTCAGTCAGATTCCCTCCTTTGGAAGGGATATCAGGTTCAGTTTGTGCATGTTTGCTGATAGCTGAGCACGTGTCTCTCATTCTCAGAGGGTGGGGTGACACAGGGGCAGCATGTCAGGCCACCTTAACCAGCATGCAACAAAGCTGAGTCACTGTCCCCCCCATGTTGCAGGATGGGGTGAAAACAAAGGCACACCAGGTGCCATCCAGAATTCTGGTAGATATGTTTTCAGTTAGAGTTATATTCCCCTGCTTAGGAATTAGCCCTGCCTCAGACACAGGAAAGCAGAAAGTTGGAATACTGTGAGGGAAAACTACACAGTGCTACCAGCATCGCCCACACCCCTTCCCTCAAGTAACACCAGAAAAGTGGAGGCATCATGAGTATTCTACAATAGTAGAGAGACTTTCATACAACAGAATGGTTACAAGGATACTGAAAAACTACAACAGTAAACACAGAGCTCTCGGATGAACAAGCAGAAGTATGTGAAGCTGCCATCCCTAGGGTTCAAGAGCACACAGCAGAGACAGGGTGATTAGAATCCAGGTCAGAGGAGTCGGGGTTCAGACTTGACCCTATGAGAAGAAGGGGTGGGCAAGCAGCACTGTGGCCCCAGCAGGGAATGACGAGGCTGGTTCTGGCAAGCTGAGTAGCTAAGGCTGGGCAGGGGGCCTTCACTGCCACTGTCAAGAGCTGTTGGGCAAGGCTGACAAGGGCAACAGGCAGACAGGAAGGAGCAAGGTTCTTTTCCCTCTTCCAAGCTCCCAGTCTGCTTTAGAGATCCCTGCCCACACTACATAAGCAATTGGAAGCCACTATAAGCAGTAATCTTCCCTGGCTGGTGTGGCTCAGTAGGTTGTATTACAGGCCTGTAAATTGAAACTTTGGGGTTTCAGTTCCTGCTCAGGGCCCATATATACATAGGTTGCCCTATATGTGTCCCAATTGGCACACATACTGGAGGAAACCAATGGGTGTTTCTCACATTTATGTTTCTCTGCCTCTCTTTCTCCCCTCCCCTGTCTCTTAGAACACAAAAAGCATGTCCTTTGTTGAGGATTAAAAAATAAAACTCAATAGTCCAAATGTCTCACTTTGGTTAAGAGAAATTGTCAGCTGTATACCAGATGTACGACTCTCAAGTTTATCACTAAAGAACAATGTCCACTTCATTCATACTGAGAGCTCATTAAGGGACAGACACAGAATTACTTTAAAACACTAATGGGAAGGTGAGGGTTAGATGGGATGCACAAAGTGGCTTGCTGATTCCTTACCTTGTAGCCAACATGCTAGCTACTCACAGGATGTGCTGTGAGCCACAGGCCTTCCTTCTGTGGTCTAGTCCATGTCACACTGACAGCGCAGACCCAGAGGAGAATGTGTGATGCTCACCAAGGGTGGACGACCAGAGGGAAGGAGGGGTCTGCAGTGACAGCAACTCAGCAAAAGTTGGAAATTCGCTACTTTCTGGCAGGCGCATGCATGAAACAGAATGATAATGGGACGTTCTTCCTGGACTGGTTAGGATGGCAGGGTAAGAAGTTGCGTGTTGAGTGTGATTGATGTGTAGTGCGCAGCACTGGGTGAGGAACCAACAAATACGGTACCCGCTCTCATTAGAGCCCATCTGATCTTTGTAGTCAGGGAGCTCTGCTGCCCAAAGGACCTAAGTAAGAGTTGGGTGGCTTTTCAAAATCATTTTTATGCTATAGAATTTAAAATAAAGACACAAATAATATATGCGGGTTTTTCTTACATCTTACCACTTTAGTAGGTGAATTTTGTTCTATTTTTTAATTTTCACATATATTTTAATTTCAGCATAGGTGGTGTACAGGCAAGTACTCGTTAGATTATTTCAGATGTAAACATAGTGATCTAACATCTTCAAACCTTCCTAGAGCATGAAACACAATTTGTAAAAGTCCTAAATAGTAAATATCCTACCACCCTACAACCAACACTATAGTATTGTATGTCGTAGATTTTTCTATTTCCTGCGTATATGTACCATAATGGCAGTTACATAACATATGTAATTTTTGGTTCATATTTTCCCTTTAAATCTTATAATAACTCTTTCCTATTCATTTATGAAATCTATACAGTCATCATTGTAGTGACTGTAAATAGCTTGTTGAATTAATGTGAAATAATTGATCACTTTATCACTTTGTTAAATATGAGTTTACAACGTTCATACTAAAGATAATTTTAATGGGGAAAAAGAGTCACATTCAGTAATTATATCTCCTCAGGTGAAGGGCACACACATACTGTTCTGATCAAGTCTGTTCAGTCTCAGTGTGAGATCGAGAAAGACTCTGGAAGCAAGAGGACACCCTCACCTCAAAGCGGGTTACAAAATACACTTTATGGTAACACCACCTCTGGTCACCTAGGTGTGTGAGACACATTCCTGACCACTGTGTTTGAGAAGTAGAAGGAATGAGTACATGTCAATCTGCCATCAAGGCAGAAAAGCCAGCCACACTGCTCTAGTCACTTAGAACATCTGTAAAATTTCCTGTTTCAGAATAAGCATTCTCATGAGAAAAATGACAGAGACATGGACTAACCAGGGTGCACGAGCTGGTGAAAGACACTGGAGAACATGTAAACAGTCTGCACATCTACATAATTGATAGCTCAACACTCAAAAGTACCTGGGGACCATACACAGCCCAAATTGTTTCTCAGAGATCCAATGCCCAGACCTGCCCTCAGGTACCCAGTGGCTCAGCATTTTGCCCCCGAGTTTGTAAACAGTGAGAATGGCTCCTCTACCAAGGAGGTAAAATAAGAGGAGGCAACCTATTTAGAACCTGCATTTAGACCTAATGACCTCAGAAGGGCAAGCAACTGTAGGTCAGGCCAGGTCCTGCCCTCTGGGAGCTTATGTGGGTGGGAGCTGCAGACCCTCTTCTTTGTTCCTGACTGAAAATA
>NW_028093026.1:0-1011 GCF_014824575.4 Sturnira hondurensis
TCCTCTCCATTCTTTAAGTCCCTCGCCTCACCTCGTGACCACCCTTGCTGCAGTGGACTACGGCAGAGTGGCGCCCGAATAACAGGGACCCGGAAAAAGGGGGTCTGGAATAACAGGGACCCGGAAAAAGGGGGTCTGGGGGGACCTTAAGAGTCCTAATCGCGAGGATAGGGGAGCCCGAGAGGACCGCTGCTACGGGAGCCCGGTAAGTTAAAAAGTAAAAGTAGCAGGGAGCGGGGTTGGAGAGTTCATAATCATGGGGATTTCACACTCATCAGATCAGGGACTTTTTGAACAAGTCCTTTGCTCCTTATTGAGGGGGCGAGGCATTGCTACTTCTAAGAGTCAAATACATCGTTTTGTAGATTTTATTCAACAAGTTTGCCCCTGGTTCCCGGAAGAAGGTACTATTAATATGGAAATTTGGAAAAGGGTAGGAGAACGTATTCGTGAACACTACCGTGCTCACAGTCCAGAGAAAACTCCTGTTGATGCATTTTCTTTGTGGACACTAGTGAGAGATTGTCTTAGAGGAGATTCTGATTTTGAAAAATTGGAATGTGGGACTCGCAGTAGCCTGTGAGCCACTCGTTCGCAGAGGATCTTTCTCGCCCTGCACCTTCAGTGCCGACTGCCCCGCCTCCAACAACTTGGGAGTCACCGCGGTATGAAGAACCTGATCTTAAGGTGGCAACTGATCTTAAGGTGGCAACTGATCTTAAGGTGGCGACTGATCTTAAGGTAGAGGCCGTCAAGTCAGGGCCACCCGGATAGCTCAGTCAGTAGAGCATCAGACTTTTAATCTGAGGGTCCAGGGTTCAAGTCCCTAGATGGTATGATCCTCATTCTCCTAAACTGTGTCACATTCCTTATTTGTTCTTAACTTTTTAACTTTGGATGCAGAGAGACGCTCCGCGGCTGATCAGCATTGGGGGTCGCGTATGCGACATTACCCGTTAGTTTATTGGAGAGACCCCATAAATGGGTCTCGTCATGGACCTGACCCCTCCC
>NW_028093027.1:0-655 GCF_014824575.4 Sturnira hondurensis
CACCTGCGACACCCACAAGTGGCATTTTTTGTGGCATGTAATTGTGATTGCTTGTTTAACAGTGTCTCCGTCCATGTCGGCTGCACAAAAACTTGTGGTTCACTACAGTGAGCGTTGTCTTAATCATCTGCTTGTCTTAAGGGCTGTTTGGTGTATGAAAATTCCCATCTATATGGAGGCTCATGCACCTTTTTTTTTTTTAAGATTTATTTATCTTCAGAGGGGAAGGAGAGAGGGAGAGAAACATCAATGTACGGTTGCCTTTTGTGCGTCCCCTGCTGGTAGTTAGCCTGTAAGGAACCGGCCTGCAACCCAGGCATGTGCCCTGACTGGGAATCGAACTGCGATCGTCTGGTTCGCAGGCCCGCGCTCAATCCACTGAGCTACGCCAGCCAGGGCGCTCATGCACCTTTTATATTGAAAGGAAGCCTTTCCAGGGTTGAGGGGAATATCCATAGCACTCTACGAACGTGTGGAAAGTAACACTGAGAATTTAGGCGTTTGGAATAAAAATGTATAATGGTGCACAATAAGTTAGTGACCCATTAATTATTATGAATCCCCTTTCCAGTTTATAAGGGGCTATCAACAGTCAGGGTTTCTGAAATTAAGTGTTTTGTTATTTTCTTTCTCAAATGTTTTGTTAAGTTAGTCC
>NW_028093028.1:0-687 GCF_014824575.4 Sturnira hondurensis
TGAAAACATGGACCAGACACTTCCTGAGTTTCACCTTCATTATAGCAGGAAAATACTGAACTGAATATAAGAAAAATAAGAAAGGTACCAATGAAGAAAATATGCCTCAAGCTGCAGAAATAACCTGAGAGTCTGTGTGACCAAGCAGGCCGCCCATCAGCAAAGCCGTTACCATCACTGGCTGAAAGCAATGATCCCAGTGCTTCTGAATTTAAACATGAAACCCAGCAGCACAATGCTATAGTGAAGGTTGAAACAAGAAGAAATCGAGCAATAAACCACAACTTCCTCAAGCTAAATAAAGCCACTGAATATTGCAATGAGGCAGCGGGTCTCCTAAACAAGTGTGACCAGCATTACTGGGTGAAAATATGGAGCTGAATGCTTCCGAATCTGAACATGAACTCCAGGCTCTAAAACAAAAACTGCACACTGAGGAAAAAGAAATGCAGCAATGAAGCACAAGTAGCTCAAGCTACAGAAAGACTCCAACCCTTCCAAATTTGAACATGAACTTCAACAGGGAGAAAATGAAGTGGACTTTGAGAGAAGAAGAAAAGTACAAATGAAGCACAAGCTGCTCAAGTTTCAGAGAGACGACCAGTACCTGAAGGCAGGAGGTGCTCTAATAACATCCCTGTCAGCAGCATCAGTATCTCAAGGCATCCACCCAAATGCTTCTGAGTT
>NW_028093029.1:0-261641 GCF_014824575.4 Sturnira hondurensis
TTCTATCTACAACGGTTCGTTCATCCTTAAAGCCTTCCGATCGTGAGCATCTTCTGTCAGCACTGAAATACACAGGACTCTTCCGCCTTTATTTCTGCTTTGTGTCCCTCTGTTCCCACAGCGACCGTCCCCTAACTGGACACCATCCCACACTCACCGTGTCCAGCCTTACACACAGGATGCTCCCTGAACTGCCAGGCTGAACCAGCAAACACAGTCTACCTCTGACAGGCCCATGACAATAATAATAATTTACATTTATAAGATAAATAATCATAATTAAGTAGCGTTATTAGCTGTTTACCATGGGGTTGTCAGTCTCTTATGCCCTGGAGCATTTGTTAGCTATTTATTATTGGCAATCACTTGCCAAGTCCTTTGTGAGCATTAACTCTCGTAAGTCTGGGAACGGTGCTCTGATGAGCTGGAATTGCCCCATCCTTGCAGCTGGACGGGGGTAGGGAGGAGGCAGGCAGCCAAAGCGGCAGGCTCAGTGCGACAGAGACGGCCTGTGGCCACTTGTTCGTGGTGTCTTCACACCTCAAAATAAAACCTTGTTGGTTTTTCCTGCTCAGAGAGTTGCAAGGACTGTTTCCCTACTAAACGCAGAACACTTTAATGAAAGTCANACCTGGGCATCGGTAGGAAACACGGCTCCGCCCTCGAGCCAGGCTACGCTTCTCCCGACCCAGTGGGATTTCCCACCCAAGCAGGTGAGCCGAGTGGCTGGCTCGGCCTGCATCCTGGTTCCAGAGGAGGAGGGTTCAGCGGGGTTTGCCGTTGCGCCCCCGCCCATGGCTGGGCCCTCCCTACCGCGCTCCGTGACCCCGCTTGGAGTCACCCCAGGGCAGACGTGAGGACGATCTCTGCACAGAGAAGCGGCTGGCCGGTCGGCAGCCTGACAGTCAATGAGGGACACGTGTGCGGGGGTCACACATTCCCCCTGGGATCCTCCCGAGACCAGAAATCCACTTGGTTTTAGACACCAGGTTGTATGCCTTGGCTGTGCGTCCTAGATCCTGGATTGTCCTAGTGAAAACATTGAAGTAAAAAGGTCAGTGACTGGTCATGCACCTGCCTGATTAAAAGCAGATCACCTAGTCAAGATTTTGTGTCTTGACGAACGCATGTGCCCTTGTCTGGTGGGTGAAGTGAAATATCCCACCTTGTCAGGGGCATAAAAGGAGCAGCGCGTGGTATGGGGGTGAGGGCTGCGTCTCCCGTGGGGCTAGCTCAGCCCGGGTCCTGCAGGCGTTTCCTTCAGACAAAGAGTCCTGGAGGGATCTGACGTTGGGGAGCTCGTCCAGTCTGAGAGGACACGAGTGGCAGGAGCTCGTGGGCTTCTCAGATGGCAGCACCTGCGGGAAAGGCACCTGGTAGAAGTCCCGTGAAGGGAGACCCGCCCTCGCCGCCCTCGCCGCCCTCGCCGCCCTCGCCGCCCCCACTGCAGAGACGGCGGGCAGCGTCCCACAGAGAACCAGGCGATAGAAACGCTGAGCCCTGGGAGTGAGGCCCCAGATGTCCCGGGCGCGGGCTGGCGCTCTGTGGCCGCTGCCAGGGAGGGGAGGGAGCCCCGGGTCCCTCTGTGGACTGTCCACCCTCCCAGGGGCGCAGACCCGCTGCCACAGGACGATGGGTGCAGCTCAGACAGGGGCAGAGGTGCAGCCATGGGTGAGGACTGAGCACTGTGGGTTTGGAGAGAGGAGGAGAACGCGGAGCTGACTCTGTGCCCAGAGCAGGTGAAAACGGCCTGGGGCCAAGGCCACTGCCTAACCCGGGTGTGTGCGTCCAGGTTGAGATGAGCCGAGGGGCAAAGCAGGGGTTCGTCCCCGTGACTGTCCCCGCTTACGGGCGCGGAAAGGGTCAGCGGAGCCGCACGTGCCCACACAAAACACGCCTCCCGCATTCCTGGAGGCTCTGCTGCTGGCCCAGGACCCACAAGCTCATTAGTTTAGTCACACGATTAGCCAATGGCGTGAGCGCCTGCGGTGGGTCCCGCCCACTCTGGGGCACATAAAAGGCCCCTGCGGGGAGCAGCAGGCACACTGCAGTCACCACTCACAGCCCTTCTCTGCCCGACGACACGCTCACCGCCAGCACCATGTGTGGCTACTACGGAAACTACTACGGGAACTACTACGGAGGCCGCGGCTACGGCTGCTGCGGCTACGGAGGCCTGGGCTGCGGCTATGGCTGTGGCTATGGCTCCAGATACGGCTGTGGCTACGGCTGTGGCTACGGCTGTGGCTACGGCTCTGGCTGGGGCTACTACTGAGGACTCGGTGGGGACGTCGTGTCCACATCCTCCTGCCCCAGCCCTGCAGCCTGGGTCACCTGGGCAGGTGAGGCTCACCTCACTGCACGCCCTCGGGCGTGATTTGCGGATTCCTGGCCATCTGGTGGCCCCTGTCTGCCTCTGACCTCTGGCCCCTCACCCCAGTCTCAGCCTCATGGAGAGCAGAGGAGGTGTCACCGTTGGGGGGACCCCGCTGTCCCCTCTAAGACCGGAGCCGTCCGTGTCTGACCTGGACGACTTCAATGCGTCTTTCTGCCTCCCCGTGTTCTTAATAAACTCGTTCCCCTGAAGTAAAAGCCTTGCCTTGCTTTCTACTTATTCCATGAACTAGGGTTTACTTTGTGCTCTCAGAACATTTTTATTTGCTTGGTTGGGAGAAGTGTGGCAATGCCTGTTCATGGCAGGTGTTTTCTCCCTATTTCTACTTGTTGGCTCTACCAGTGCGAGGTTTGTGGCTTTGGAAAGACACCCTAAGGTTGGTGAGTCCCCACCGCTGTCAGAGAGGGGGCCGTGTGTGAGCCGTCCGGGACCCTCAGGCGGAGCGCGATCACGCCTGACGGTCAGTGTGGCGACACTCAGCGCACAGCGAGCGTCCTCCGTGCGTTCCTCCGTGAAGTTCATCTAGGAAGTCTGCACCAACTCAAGTTTCTTCTCACCGGTTTTGCCCTTTTAATGGAGACTTGAACGGAAAACTCCTCTCTTCCCAGGTGCATTTCTGCGGCCTGCGAACCGCATGCAGCTGGGGTCCACTCACCCTAATCGCACACGGAGCAGGGCCCCCACAGGTGGCCCACGTTCCTCAGGCTTTTCTTCCACCCTCCTCACTCTCTGGCCCCCACACCCCCAAACCCGGAAAATAGCCGATGGTGTGGTGTTAGTGTAGTTGGCTTTTCGGGGAGGCCTTGCTGTGTTGAGGGTCCCAGACCATCCCCACACTGGGGGTTCACTGGAGGGATGGGCAGGACTCAGTGTGTGGTTGTGCTCGTGGCTGAGGTTTATGGTCCCAGGGGAAATACCCAGGGGGCTTCTGCAGCTGTCCAGGTGCAGGGATTGGAGGGGTCTGCCCCTGGGAGGCGCCCACGGAGCTCACCCTCCCCCAGCGACAGACATGCTGCACCCCGTGTGCGATCCGTCTTCCCGGCCAGCCCCCACAGACTCAGTGCCCGAGGCAGGAAAACGCCAGCCAAATTCCACACTCCCAGAAGGAGAAGGTGTGTTCGGCAAAACCCGCACCGTCTGTGCCGTCCAGACACGTGAGCCGCCACCTTAGCCATCGGGAGGGGGCCAGACACACCTGGTCCCGTGTGGGCCTTTCCTGACCGCAGGGTCCGTAGCGATGCCTCTGTGTCATTCCTGCTCCTGATGGACTTGTCCTCTTCCTTCTCTCCCTTGTGAGTGTCCCTAGAGGTCCATCGGCTTCGTGAGATGTTTCCTGGGATCGGGGTTTGGTTTTGTTTATTTTCTGTATTTTCTTTTGAAAATTATGCTGACTTTTGCTCTCTTCCCTTCTTTCTCTTTCTCCTCCTCCTCCTCCTCCTCCTCCTCTGTTTCTGTACAAATTCTTCGGAGGAAGTTTTTGTCACTGATTTGGAAACTATTTCTCTCACTGTTCAACAGACTGCTCTAAATTTTCTTTTAAGCACTGCTTTATGTACAGATCATAAACTTGGATAAATCTGTATTTGTTTTCATTGAGTTCAAAATATTTCTTTCTTTTAAAATTTGATTATAGTATTTTTTTCCATTACCGTTTCTTCCCCCTTCAGTGCCTTACCCCCTGAGTCATGGCGCAGTGGTCGGTGGCCACGGGCTCTTTTCCCTTTTCGCTCCCTCCATCCGCCCCGGGCGCCCCGTCTTGCCGTCGTCCTGCTTTCCGTCTGTGCGTCTGTCTCTATTTCTCTTGTTAGTTCGGTTTGTTAATTACATGCCACGTGTGATTGAAATCACGGGGTATTTTATACCCATAGAAATTCTCCATTAGACATATGCACATGAGACACACACAGAGTTATATTTAGAGTGATGTTCTTACAAATAATGTGTACATGGGTCTGATTTTAGTCACTCTGACAATCTCTACCTTTGACAGTGTGTGTAGATATTCACATGTTGTTCAGTTTCTGATGCGGCCTGAAGTGGCCATTGAAAAACTGTATAAACCTATAGAGTAAAAATATAAAGTGCTGAGATCATCGCAAGGAAACAAAGTCCCTTTTCTCCCCCCCAAAACTGAGGTTGAAAAGGTGACAGACGTGTGTGACGCTGCAAATACAGGAACCGCTGTGGCAACGAGAAGAGAAATGCTGAGGAAAATACTTCCCAAGGAAAAATGACTGTTACCCCACCAACCCCACGGAAGCAAGGGCCAACGTTGCCCAACAAATGAAAGGAAAGGAAGTAACTCGACTCGTCTAGATCTGTCAGGAGATTCGCCACTTACTAGAGAACAGAAAAGCCAGCTGAGCGTAGTTACAAAATCAGGGGCAGCGGCCAGGTCACCTTGATGTGGAGGGGACCGTGAGCCCACGGGAGCAGTTCTGCGTCCTTCCAGACCCCAGGGGCTGCCAGGTGTCAGGCCCTCAGCACGTCAGGTCCCAGCAGGTCTGCAGTACTTGTAGGACAGACCCTGACTGATGGTGGGGCGCAGAACTAGTGGGGTTCGGGGGGGACCCTTCAGTGAGGATTCGGGGAGGGAAGTCCCCATGGCGTCCTCAGTAGGGGTGGCCGAAGGCAGAGAGAGCCCCAGCCCCGGGCCCAGCTGTAGCCGCGGCAGCCCCATAGTAGTTAGTCCCCATAGCAGTTCCCAAGGTAGCCACTCATGGTTCTGGCGGTGAGGGTGTCCTGGGGCAGAGAAGGGCCGTGGGTGACTGAGATCTGGACGCTTCCCCCTGCAGGGACCTTCTAGGCGCCCCCAGTGAGGACGGACCCACTGCTCGTCCTCTGCCAGTGGCCAGCGGGCCGCAGCCGCGTGAGCCACCCGTGGCCTCCGGGACGGGGGAGACTGAGGCAGGAGGGCCCTGCTGTGGGCCACTAGTGAGGACCCGTGGTCTCACCTGGAAGCCTTGCCCACGAGGTCTTCCAACAGCCGGTCCCACCATCTTCGTGGTAGGAAACCGTTTTTAGTGAGAGAGGCGGCCCCACCCACAGCATGTTAGCTTTTGTATGTCTGTCTAAGAGCTCAGAGCGTTCTCCCCTGACACTGAGCTTCTCCACCCCTCCCTTCTGGCTCCGAAGCACAGTGTTCCTTTGGGGACTCTTCCCGTCTCCACGGGACACACGGCTACCGCCAGAGCCCAGCAGCTGTCCCTCAGACTCACGAGGCTCTTGGTCACCAGCCAGCACTTTGAAACCCTGAAACTCCCGGCCTGAGACTCGGGACGTGTCTTTCTCATGGACACGAGGATTTCTAAGATGGTCACACTTGGTTTGTACAGCATGAACTGTTTTCCCCACGGTTTCAAATTCACAGCCTGGATCCTGGTCAGAAAACAGGGATGTGGAGAGAGTTCACCGGATTGAAGAGATAATCGGTGCTGTTCCTTTATGTGAAAAATAAATCTGGCCGAGACGCCTTTCCATGCCCGGCACCTGCTGGAGTTTCCCTCACAAACGAGCTGTTGCCGAAACGTCCCACACTGTTGGAGACGCAGGAAACGTGTCACTGTTTGGCTTTGACAGAGCTCCTGGTTGAACTGGATCGTAACAGAAAGCGCACCCTGAGCTTTCCTGTTTGGAGCAAAGCGGCCCCCTGGGGCTGGGGGGTCAGTAAAGGTTAGGGCCCTGTGTGGCCAGAGTCAGTTTTCAGCTGTGAGCGTCCAAAACGCAGTTTGCCCTTGCATCGTTGTCTGTTAGTCATGGCACTATCGTTCACGCAAACAGCAGCGAAGCCACTTCTTCCCCACCCTGAAGGTGTGAATAAACCTGTGTTGCTCTATGCTTGCCCATGTTTACTCTGAATTTTTCTTTAGAAATAAACCCTACTTTTATTTTTCATCAAACACGAGCTTCTCGGAAGCATATTGGACAATGCATATTCAGTTATGCCCACCATGTCTCGTGTGAATGTACATGTGTTGCGGGAGTGACTGTGGGTCTGTTCTCGTGTTTTTGCATGTGCATGAGTGTGTGTGTGTGTGTGTGAGTGTGTGTCTGTGCTGTGTGTGTCAGTGCATGTGTGAGTGTGGGCGTGTGCATGGCCGCAGGTCCTCCAGAGGGTGGGGTGAGGGGACCTCCAGGGGCCCCAGGGGTGGCGCCCCATTGGCTGGTCCCAAGGACTTGCAGTCCGGGACCCCATCCTGACTGGGAGGGTTAGGACAGCAGAGGGAAGCCCCAGCCCCCACCAATAGCTCCCACTGGCGTCTGTAGTCTCGCTGGTTAACAATCCTACAAAAGGCAGGACCCAAAATATTCGCTATTCCTAGGATTCTCCTTGCAAGAAAGAAAGTCTCACTGAGGGAGGAGACGAGAGGACCGTGAGGGAGAGCATCTGTGAGCGGGTGCGTGAATCCCCCCGATTGTGGCGGATTGACCGGCTCCCCGCCGCGCCGCTCAGTCTCCCTGAGAAGGATGGACGGCGCTAATTCCGCAAACTAGAGTGAAATGTCTGAGCACGGCTTCTCTCACAGGTGTCCGTGTGTGAGGGATCTGCCTCCGAGCACGCGTGGGTCCTGATGGACCAAATCTCTAGTCTCATCCTGGGTCTGCTGAGTGCATTTCCCTTTAAGGATACACAGAATGAAGTCAAATGGGACTACATCAGATTAAATAGCTTCTCACAGCTAAAGACACGTCGGCAAGATGAAAAAGGAACCCGGAGTTTGGGAAAATGTTTCGGGATGATGCCTCGGACAAGGATTTGATGTCCAAAATATATAAAGGAAAAGGAGCCTTGTGATGGGACCGCCCTGTGGTATACAACGACTGAATACCCTGATATTAGTGTTATTGGAAAAAGGTTTCACGTAAGAACTTCGTGACAAGCACCGTGGAAGGCAGAGGATATCCTTATGTACAAAGAAGCAGAGCCCCAAGCTCGTGTCACAGCAGGCGATGGCACATGAGAAGCATTCATTACAGTCTAGGCATGTTCTAAGTGCTCCACATGTTTTAACGCTCTTACTTCTCACTAAAAACCTAGTATATCGGTGCGAATTTCTATGTAAGAGTGCCAGGGCCAAAGAAGGGAGATAATTTGCCTCCCGCCACAGGCGGCTGAGTGACAGAACCCAGTCTCACTCAACACGGTCCACTTATATCTGCTCTCTGGCTCCTGAGAGAGCCTGGGCGTGGCTGGTTGTATTATGATGGTGATGGTATTAGCATAGAAATCCATAGCTGTGGGCGGATATAAATACATGAACGATCGAGTCAAAGGGAAACTTCTTAGCAGTAGAATACCAGCTAATATCTTGTTTTAAATAATTAAATGGGAAAACCCGCAGCATCCACAATCTGTCATCATAATAAATTATTCAGGCAAGAAAAAATGTTGAGACTGGGTGAGTGTGGGGACAGGAATGGACTATTTCTACCGTCACAGAAAACCTCTGGCAAGATCCTTGGTAACTGGTCACGGAATCCTACAGGTGGCTCTTGATTGGGGAAACCTGCCCCCCCCCCCCCGCTGATCACGTGGCACAAGGGGCCACCACCAGTCACTGGGCAGCTGGTCCTGGAGTCCCTGCCCACAGGGAGGGAGAGGACGCCAACACTGTGGCTCCCACTGTTTGGGGGGCAAGTGCACAGCCTCGTTCCACCCTGAGGAAACGTGGACCAGCCTGAACAGAAGAACACTGTAAACAAAATCTGCTACGATCTGCAGAAACAGAGAAGCCAGGGAGTGACCCCAGCCTGACATGAGCGATGCGCCCTGCCCTGGACTCGGTTGTTGTGTGGAAGTGCGTGTTGGGGCAGCTGAGTGCTGGGGTGGAGGTTGTGAGAGGAGGGGAGGAAGCCCACGAGCTCCAGGGCAATGCTCAGCTGGGGGCAGACTCCATGGGGGCCTTAGGAGACCCCACGGGAGACTGGAGTCGGGATGTCCCAGCAGAGCTGTGGGTATGGGGACAAGGAGGTGTGTCTTTACGCCCCACGCTGCCGACCCTGGGCTCCAGTGTGAGGAGTGGGCAGGGCCTAGTGTGGGGTGTTGTGCAGGTGAGTAGGCTGTGGGGGCGACCACAGCTGGAGGCCCCGCCTGAGACCCCGCAGCCCCCACCCACACCCCCCCCCCCAGCTCGGAAGGGACCCTCTGCACCACCGGACGGGGCCTGGGTGGCTGTGCCCTGACCCAGGGAGAAGCAGGTACCCAGTAATGTCAGGACAGGGCCGCCACAGCAAATGGCAACAGCTACGTACCTACACGCGTGTGTCTTAGGGACACTCCCCCCACCATTTGAAAACGTTAGCCTTCGGTCCTTGGGTCCTTCACCCAGGTCACAGCATTCTCAGTGACACGGTCTTCATCCAGCATGTGCTGGACCTTGTCCTTAAGTTTCATTCTGGAACACGTGGCCACTCCGTGCCTGAATCAGCTTTCAACCTTCCTAATTGGGGGTGTATGTGACTATCTTAATCCTCGTCCTAAAATATTAATTTGTAAAGCATACAGTTATCATGATCGATACAATAGAAAACAGTGTGGGGCAAATTCTAGTCTCTGAATTATTGTCTTTGGATGTTAATGATGCGTGAATGCGTTAACATCGTGAAACGACAAAAGGCTGGGAAATGGTCTAGGACTCACGAGAGACTGGAGGGGGACAGACAAGGCACGGAGTGATGATTCCCACCCACCGAATTCCGTATCGGAAGTTTTTAAAAAGCAGCAGGAACAGAGGGCACACGGCGCGTGAACGAGACACCAGTGATGCGCGCAGGCGCGACTGCGTGAGGTCGTGGTCGCGGTTGTGGGTGGGGCAGCTCATCCCTTTCCTGAGAGTGTTGTGACATTGCAACATGTTCCCCACGGGTGACAGTGATGCTGGAGGGAGGGAGTGTGTGGCGGGGGCGTCGGGGGAGACCCAGAGAGGAAGGGAAACCAGTCCAACCCGAACAGTTGCCAGATCTAGGGGAGTGGTGTGTGCAGTTCCCACACTGCTTTGCGGACTTTACTGTGGGTTTGACATTTATCGAAATGGAATTCTGGGAGAAGCAAATTCATACCGAGACAAACACTGGTTTTGGAGCACTGAAATCCACAGTGAGCTATTTCTTTGAAGCTGACATTTCAGTGATTTCTGTTTGAAAGACTGAATGAAGTAAACGGAGCGAATAGTCGGGGACGGCGGTTTTCCCCGTAAGAAAGTGGGGACCTGACTGTGGAACGGGGGGGACGTGGAAGAGGACACTGTGCTTCTCCGCTTCAGGCGCTGTGACCTGTGACTGGAGACTGGCAGGAGCGGGGAGCCGTGGGGTGCAGACTGCTGAGCCCCTGGTCGGGGTCCTGGGACAGGGGCAGGCTCGGCCTCCTGCTGCACGCGGGGTCCCATCCTGGGCAGGTGCTGGTGCGGAGGGGTGAGGGGCGTTCATGCCCAGCACCTGGGAAAGCGGTGCACCCCCATCCCACAGAGCACCCCTTCCTGCTGGAGGAGGAGGTTCTCGTAGGGAGGGATGGAGGGCTCTTTTCTCTCCAATGACCTCGCCAGCCTTTGGCAGGCCAGGCCCTGGGGGCCCTCGTTCTGGCTTTCCAAAGGCCTGGTTACCATCTGGCTCTGACCATGGGAGGCCTGGATGCCAAGTGAACCCTGGGCCTGCGGCCTGGGGGGTGTTCCCAGGAGCCCTCCCAGTGGGGCACAGGGTTAGAAAGCCCTCAGGGGCGAACACGTGGACCAGTGTCAGCTATGTTGTTTTTCAGTTGTCCCTCATTCCGCCACCGTTTTGCAGAAGGGGACAAATTTCCCAGCCACCAACAGACACACAAGGGTGTCATCCCTGGGGAGGAGCGGGGCAGGCCCCTCGGGGCGCTCGCTGACCCCCAACGCACACACGTGTTTTCACCTTTAAGGCTGTGAGCAGCCTCAGCCCGAGCTCCCTCCCACTGGGGCTCCCACTGCTCGCTGCTCCATCCCGTTTGGTGCTGCCCGCTGCTAGCCCCTCGTTTCTCCCCATCCTTCTTCGAGGATGCCCGGGCTCTGGTGCTGCCTCTGGGGACCCCCCTCTGCTCCCCAGCAACTTGGCCTGACTCCCCCTGTTACAGAAATACTCAAAGAATATACTGCCCTGTATAAGGCCACTGTGTCCTTCCTGCAATCAGGGAAAAAACCAATGCCAATGCCGGACTTCAAACACAAGTAAGCCAGGCTTGTTGTTGCGGGCCGAACAGGTTTATTAGGAAAACAGAGAAACAGGTCGCGTGTAAAAGGTTGGAAGGCCGAACCCATGTCAGCCTCTTCCCACCAGAGACCTCCCAGGAGTCCTCAGTGCGGGCTTCCCATGAGCCCCTGTCCCCTGATCAGACTCAGGAGAGAGGAGGAGGTCAGCGTGTGGCACCTGGAGGGCCCGGAACGCACATGTGCAGCAAGGCTCAGAGCGCGTGGCTTCCAGACTGTGGACCCCGGAGTCCAGGGTTGGGGGGTGGGTCTCCCATGTGTCCTCAGTAGTAGCCCCAGCCAGAGCCGTAGCCACAGCCGTAGCCACAGCCGTATCTGGGGCCATAGCCACAGCCGTAGCCACACAGAGAGCGGGAGCCGTAGCCACAGCCATAGCCGCAGCCCAGGCCTCCGTAGCCCCAGCCCAGGCCTCCATAGCCCAGGCCTCCGTAGCCGCAGCAGCCGTAGCCGCGGCCTCCGTAGTAGTTCCCGTAGTAGTTTCCGTAGTAGCCACACATGGTGCTGGCGGTGAGGGTGTCGTTGGGCAGAGAAGGGCTGTGAGTGGTGACTGCAGTGTGCCTGCTGCTCCCCGCAGGGGCCTTTTATGTGCCCCAGAGTGGGCAGGACCCACCGCACGCGCTCACGCCATTGGCTAATTTGGGGGCCCAATGTGACTAATTCATAGGCTGTGACTCTGCTGCAGGGCCTGGGGGACACCCAGGAGCTGTGCTCCTGTCAGCCACAGCTGCATCGTCCATGAGTCATTAATAAGACTGGATTGCCTCAAGTTCAAAAACCTCCTCTCACCTTCTGGTCAATTATCCTCTCGTAACCAGCCTTCGCCCTGAAACAGCAACTTCGGAAGACACTTGGACCTGCTCCCGACGACAACAACTTCACCTCCCTTGGCTGACATTCAACAAGTCGTAACAATCTGCCTGAACCCTGGGTGAGGTAGATTGGTCCGCCTGTTCCCTACAGCTCCAGACCTTTTTGTCTGAGGATTGTTTTTCGTTTTTCCATGAGAACTGGTTTCCTAGGAAAAGCCTAAACTTATTACTCAGCTTCATGAGACTTTCGCCAAAAGTTCACAGTTTGAAATCCCAGGCCAGTCCTGCTGGATTTCTCACTTGCTCACATGACCATTTCCTCTTGTTTCTCTATTTTCAAAACACCAAATATTTTTCCAGTGGTTTCATATTTATTTCTTAAATCCATAGCTATAAAATAGAAGTGGTGGGATTTCATTTACAAAATTGCATTTTGTAAAAGAGTTTTCTTTAAATTTTTATTCATTTTCTTACTGTTGTTCAAGTCCCGTTGCCTGCCTTTTCTCCCACCCCTCCCCCCAGCCCAGGCATCCTTACCTCCCTC
Organism: Sturnira hondurensis; assembly: GCF_014824575.4. Taxonomy (NCBI): domain Eukaryota; kingdom Metazoa; phylum Chordata; class Mammalia; order Chiroptera; family Phyllostomidae; genus Sturnira; species Sturnira hondurensis. The sequence continues at coordinate 11,974 of NW_028093029.1, forward strand.
CCCTGATTCCAGCCTCCCCCCGCCCCCCGGGTGTTGTCCACGTGTCCTGTATAGTTGTTCCGAAAAACCCATCTCCCTTTTCCCACATTATCCCCTCCCATTTCCCCTCTGGTTACTGTCGGTTTGTTCTTTATTTCAATGTCTCTGGTTATATTTTGTTGATTAGGTTCTACTTAAAGGTGAGATCATATGGTATTTGTCTTTCACTGCCTGGCTTATTTCATTTAGCATAATGCTCTCCAGAGTCATCCATGTTATCACAATGGGTAGGAGCTCCTTCATTCTTTCTGCTGCATAATATTCCGTCATGTAAATGTACCATAGTTTTTTGATTCACTCATTTACTGATGAGCACTTAGGTTGCTTCCAGCACTTGACTTTTGTAAATTGTGCTGCTATGAACATTGGGGTGTGTAGGTTCTTTAGAATTGGTGTTTCAGGGTTCCAACAACAAACACAGCCCAGCGCAAGCAGAAGGAAGGAAACGACCAATACCCGAGCAGAATTAAATGGCATTTCCTTAATCCATAAATCCAGGAGCTGGTTCTTTGAAAAGATGAACAAATTTGACAAGCCTTTAAGCAGACTCATTAAGGAAAAAAAAGTGAGAGGACCCAAATAAACAATCAGAAATAAAAAAGGAGAGATTACAACTGATACCACAGAAATACAAAGGATTATAAGAAATTACTACAAAGAACTATATGCCAGGAAATTTGAAAATGTGGGTGAAATGGACAAATTTCTGAAAACATGTAATCTTCCAAAACTGAATGAAGAAGAAGGAGAAAGCCTGAACAGGCCAATAGCAGCTGACAAAACCGAAGCAGTAATCAAAAACTCTGGGCACAGAAAAGCCCTGGACTCGGTGGTTTCACAGGAGAATATCACACAGCATTTAAGGAAGAGCTAACCCCTATCTTTCTCAGACTGTTCCAAAAATGCCAAGAAGAGGGAAGACTCCAAACTCTTTTTATGAAGCCAGCATTATCCTAATCCCCAGACCAGATAAAGGCACAACAAAGAAAGAAAACTACAGGCCAGTATCACTCACGAACATAGACACTAAAATCCTCAAGAAAATATTGGCAAACCGCATCCAGTAAGACATTAAAAAGATCACACACCATGACCAAGTGGGATTCATCCCAGGGATGCAAGGGTGGTACAGTATTTGCAAGTCAAACAACATAAAGCTCCACATAAACAAAAGGAAAGACAAAAATCCCATGATCATAACAGTAGATGTGGAAAAAGCATTTGATAAGGTACAACACCTATTTATGAGAAAAACACTCAGCAAAGTGGGGAGCAATAGAGGGAGCACTCCTCAACATAATAAAGGCCAAATACAAGAGACCTACAGCCAACATCATACTCAATGGGCAAAATCTTAGAGCTTCCCCACTAAGATCAATAACAAGACAAGGATGACCACTTTCACCACTTCTATTCAACATAGTACTGGAATTCCTAGCCACAGCAATAAGGCAAGAAGAAATAAAAGGCATCCAAATTGGAAAGGAGGAAGCAAAACTGTCAGTGTTTGCAGATGACATGATAGTGTACATAGAAAATTCTATAGACTCCACCAAAAAATTACTCGACCTAATAAGTGAATTTAAATTTCAGCGTGATTGTAACATCGGTGTTCTGGCTCAAAGGTATGTATGAATGATACTGGCAAAAAGACCTTTTGTGGCACTAGCAGATCTTCATTCACCAACAGGGAATTCTTGGGAAATAGTCCCAGTCCACGAGAACCATCCTAAAAACCATTTTTTGTTTATGTTATGAGGCTCATGGCTAAATTCAAGGGTAAAGTCAAGTTGCCCTCTAAATGTATGTTCTGAGATGGCTGCATAGGTCAGGAGAGCATAGTAGGGTGTAAGATGCACTCCTAGAATCAGCTCTCTGGGTTTAAATCTCACCTCCACCATGCACGGCTGTGTGGCCATGATAACTGCGAACCCCAGTTGCCTCATCTGTAAATGGGGTGCTAAGAATACCTATGCACAATGTGGTTTTGAGAGTCAAACTAGTTAACACATGTCAAGCACTTGGGCCAGTGTCTGCCCATCACGTACTAGCATATTTTTTCTTCTTCTTATCTGTTTCATCTGCTCACTGTTATCCCAGATCCAAGTTTGAGTGGAGAGCTGATGAGTTGAACAGCAGAATTCGGGCATGGGCAGGTCCTCATGTGGGGCCCTCAGAATCCTGCATTAAGGCTGGCCATTGCACAGCACAGACAGGCGCACTGAGTTCTTCCCTCAGAAGGAGCCAGTCCCAGGAGCTACCAGATAAACCCAACCCAAGGAGGTAGAGAACACATTTGGTTTCCAGGCAGGTGGGTCTGAGTGCAGCCTCATTGATTTCCTAGCAAAACCAAGGCTCTCCTGGCAGATAGCCACAGGGTGACAGCCTGACCAGAGGAGGTTTTGCTCACAGCCACGGAATGACCACTGCACTATCCCCACCACAGACACCAGCCCTGGACACGGACGGTGCCCCTTCCAGCCAGTAGTGTGTGCTGCACCCCACCAGCGCCCTCAGCAGGAGCAGGAGGAGTGGGGGGGCCTTGACCNTGGGTCTGAGTGCAGCCTCATTGATTTCCTAGCAAAACCAAGGCTCTCCTGGCAGATAGCCACAGGGTGACAGCCTGACCAGAGGAGGTTTTGCGCACAGCCACGGAATGACCACTACACTATCCCCACCACAGACACCAGCCCTGGACACGGACGGTGCCCCTTCCAGCCAGTAGTGTGTGCTGCACCCCACCAGCGCCCTCAGCAGGAGCAGGAGGAGTGGGGGGGCCTTGACCACAATTGAGTCGGATCCTAACTACTCGAATGTCAGGATTAAAGAATACTTCATTTAGAATAAGAGATTTTGTTGAGTTTACCTGGAAGCAACTAGAATAAATGTTGTTCTGGCCAGTGCACATAGTGACTCAAGATAGAATTTGGTAAAATATAAAAAATTTAAAGTAGATTTGTGCACTGGTAAAGTTGTGTCTTGTAAAAATGTTACCTGAATTTGAGTTGAAATAAAGTTGTTTTACCGATGAAGAAATAAATGGCTCGATTTAGGGAAACCCCACCCGGAGCATCTCTACGGCCCCCGAGCTCACCAGGGTGGCCGCTGCGTCTGCAGTGGGAAGGTGAACTGGAGGTGACATTTTTTATACCCAAGGGACCGATGAACACAGGGGAATCTGAATCGGGGCGCTTGGCCATTTTTGTGATTTCATAGGATCTCCTTATGGAATCTTAATTGAGCCCTTGCTGGGAAGGGCTTCTCCACCAAGTCAAAAAGCACCCGTTCCAAGCCCGTGATTGGACTGTGCAAATGTGGATGCCTCACCCGCGTACCCTTGTGCAGGAAGGCCTCCGCGTGCCTCACGCAGTGTGAGATGTGCAAGCATTCTGTGGCTGTTTGTGGTCAGGGCCCAGCAACTTGTAATGAGGGCGGTGCTGCCCAGGACTTGCCACACCTGTACTGGGGGAGCGTGGAAGACCTCGTAAACACGGTGACGTCCCCACCCAGGGAACCACCTTGCTCCTCCTGCACAGCTGAACCACCCACCACCGATGCCACGAGGTGCTGTGGCGTCTGCCACTGGGGCTGCAGCTGTGGATGTGGCTGCTGCCCCCCTCTCGCTGTGGGAGGTCTGGCCACGTGGATTTTACTGAAAGAGCCACTGAACCCACCATGTCTGTCCTCCTGTGAGACACAGGTTCTGCCCCAGCCTTGCTCACCTCACCCTATGGTTCCAAGTAGCAAAAGTCTCAAGCTTGGCCATCCAGGAAGAAGCTCGGATGTCATCTTCTTCTGGTCCCGTGGGGCAAGAGCGTAAAGAACGCCTTCTCTTTGATCTTCAAGTGCTTCCTCCAGTCAGTCCAGTCTCTTTGCCAATGCTGGTCGCCACTTGGGCACTTACTTATCTCCACGGTCGCTTTTGCCTGGGGGGTTTATACGATGGACACCAGCTAGCGGTGACCACTCCAAGGGGTGGACTCAGCTTTTCTTCACCGGTTTTTTCTATCTTTTCTCCCCCGACATATCTCTCATACTTTAAATACGCTCAGCGTCCACACGACACGGTTGACTGAGTCCTCTTCACGTGAGGTTGTCTCCTCCTCTTTCCTTCACTGACAGAATAGCTGCAGCCCGATGTCAGGTAGCTGCCCAGGGCTGGCTGCCCTGGTTCTCCGGGAGCACAGAGGGACGCACCGATCTCAAAGGCATGCTTCTCCGGGGTCGGCTTCGTGAAGCTTCGCCTGATGTCGCTGATGCAGACCTCGTGGCCAGGCTACCTTGGACAGACCCTCGCTGTCCTTTTAGGAAACCTCTTTGTGACTGACCGTTTTTATTATGAAGTCCATTTCCTGTGTGTGCTCACCCCTTCATTCCTTTGTCCATTCATCCAGCACTCAGCTCCTGAGGGCCAGGCAGGCTGCTCTGTTAGGACAGGACGTTTATAAATCAGCGTTTGAGGCCACCCTCACTGCAGCCTTTTAAATTGTCTACAGCTATACTGTCTACACAGCTGAAATATGCGTAATGTTGAAACTTGGAAATAGAATGTTCTAATAGGTTTTAAATGGTTTTCAGATGAAGAATGTGGGTTTCGGCCCCACTGTATTAAAACAAAAACTCTCACTTAATTTGTAAAGATGAACTAGAGATGTATAGTTATCCAATGTCAACCCAATAAAGTTAATTAAAAAATTGAGATGTATACGTACTAGCTAAATCCAAAAGCAAATTATATAACTAAGTAATGGAATTAAAAATTATTATCTTAATTAGTTTAATGTAGCAAATATATCTTTTAATAATTAAAATTAATTTTAAGCCCATACTTCAGATGATGCATTAAAAAATTCTTAAATAAAATTCTATCATATTAAAGCATAATATCATATTGTGAGTTCTTACTATTATAAATGATTTTATGTGTTTTGCATTTAATGTTCTTAGTAACTAACTCATCTAAAGTTGTAAATAAATTGTCAAGTTCAAATAGTCCACTTCATATCAGCATCTGACTGTAACTCTAGTCATTCCCGGGCCAATGACCAGTGGGAGATGTTATTTGGCACGAAGGGCTGTTTTCCCGAAGGAAAGGAATTATGTGAAGTGAGAGGCGTCTTATTCAGCTGTCTCCGCACCTCCATCACTTCCTCACTCCAGTTGGCATCTCTCAGTTTCCCAACTGCGTATCTGAACACTCAATGGGAATTATTATTGTAGGAAAAGAAAGCAAATTGGGTCAAAGGGCTTGAATATTGACATTTCAAGAAAGCAGAATATGGACATCAATAACAAAACACAGATGAGAATATCTCCGAAATATGGGAAGAATCTCTGACTAAGTACAAGCGACACAGTTACTGGATTCTATTGGCCAGATAGTGGTGATGTTCGCCGTGGGGACCTGCCTTCACTTTACTGAAACAAGCGTTCGGTGAAGTTTCATTCCTCAGCTCTGTCGCAGCGTGAGGCCTCACCGCCACGCGCACCACAGCGACTTTGCACTAGTTTCTGGTATGAACTCACCACAGCGTGGTGGTTGGGCGTCTCCACGACTCACTAAGTGACTCCCAACAACCTCACACCCACCCAGCACTGTCCACAGCTATTACGCCACCACCGACCGTATTCCCGACGCTGGGCTTTCCACCCGATGCTGTTCTGTGACCGCCAACCCGGGCTTCTCCATCCCCTCGCCGCTCTCCCCCCGCCCCAGCCCCTCCGCATTGCAACCATCAGCCTGTCCTCTGTGTCCGTCAGGCCGTTTCCATCTTATTTGTTTATCTCGCTCATTAGATTCCACATGTCAGTGAGATCTGGAAGCAGCCCAAGTGCCCATTGGTAGACGAATCGATTAAAAAGTTGTGGTGAATTTACCCAATGGAACACTATTTGGCCATAAAAAAGAATGAAATCTCGCCTTTTGTGGCAGCTTGGATGGACATGGAGGGTACGACGTTCGGTGAGAGAAGTCCAACAGAGGAAGACAAAGTCACTGGACTTCACTTACACGTGGGTACCACGCACTCCTGCCCTTGCTGCTCCGGGGGCAGCGGGTGTGGGGGTGAGGAGGGCAGGACCGTCCTGGGGGTGGAGTCTGCCCAGGCCTTCAGCCCACTGGCCCCCTCACCTGTCACCTTCTGTCTCTGCTCTCATCGGGTTCTGTCCCCTGTGCAGATGTGACAGGTTCATCCAGGGTAACCCGGAAAACAGAGTTCAGATCTGCCACACTCCTCAGCAGCTGGAAACAGCCAGGAATGTCTCAAAAATGGGAGGTAAGTTTTATCTTTGCTATTGTGTTCCCAGAATATTTCCTTTCTGTTTTTGATCAACATCTTTTATATGGGAAAATTTCAAGTTCATCTTTAATAAACTTGTTTTCTCCTATTCTGAATCACGTCACTTTCTTTGCGTTCACGTGAACCTGTTTCTTTCTGGGGAAATCCGCCCGCGCACCCACTGGCCTTGGCTGAGATGCCTACAAGATCATTTTCCAAAAGAGACAGAGATGGCCACCACCCTTTCCTTGTAACTGCGCGCCTCTGAATCCCGGGTGTCCTGGTGTACCCGTGGGCAGCGCGGCTGCTCACGCACAAATCACTCACGAATAACTGCACAGTCTTCCACGAGCACATTCTGGACGTGTCTGTCTTTGGCAGTCTCTCAAAAATCCCACAGCCGGGCTGCATCACTCAGCACGTTCCTTAACGAAGCCAAGGGGGCGATTCTGCCTCTCACTGTTGCTGCCCCTCCACTGCGAGAGAGGCCAGAGCACACTTGTGCACTTCGTGGGTCTGTTCTCATCCCAGGGATGACAGGTACCAGGCGGAGCCCCCGTCTGGCTGCTTAGTAAACGATGTCTCAGCCAGCTGGGTCCTCACTATTCGCCTGCGTTAGGGGCATTGACCTACTCTTCCGACCTCTACTTTGAAGAAAACAAAACTACTTTCCCCCAATTATTCTAGGTTTCTTCCCCCAAGCCAGTGGTGAGAGTCTTGTTGCTAAGACACCAGTGAGGAGCGACGCCACCCACGCCCCACGCCAGGCCCACACGTGTCCTAGGACAGCAGTGCACTCCAGAGAGTTCAAACCGTGTTAGCACTCGAACACTCAGTACCGCGGTGCCAGGGAGCATCTGCATTTTTACAAGTCCCGTTGTATTGTCTCTGCCACTAATTCAGAGAATGTCCCTCCCCTTCCCCTCCCACCTGGCGGGTTTTTCTCGAAGGTCTTGCCTCGTGGGCATGTCTTCAAGTGATGAATAACGGAAAGGCGTTACTCGGCACACCGCCCGTCCCTGGTGAGGGGCGCTGCTCCACGGCCGCAGGGCCTGCCAGCACGCAGGGTGTGTGGAATGAGCGATTCTGAGCAAACGAGTTAGCGGCAATGAACAATGTTGGGAAAGGTCTCCTGGGAGTTCACATTCTGCTTTAGCAGAGGCGGCAGAGAAGGGACATAAATGACCTCCAGTCCCTTCACGTACCGACAATGCTGTCTCGCCCAGAAAGTGCCGATGGTCTCCCCGCACTCCCTGCCGAGCACGCAGAGTGGGAGCAGCCTTGCCACCGCAGGACAGGTGGCCCGTCCCATCTGTCACTCTGCCACATGCAGCCGAGACAAGTGAACGGGACAGACGTCTGGGCTTGGGGGGGTGGCGAGCCAAACCCGCCTTTTAAAACAGAACAGCACGACTGGTTAGCACAGAACGGATCCAGTTGCTGATTTGGTGATGCTTACCTGCGCTGTGTGGGACCCCCTGTGAATGCCACCGTGTCCCGGGTTTCGGTCAACTGGGCACATCACCGTTTTCCTCTTTAGCTTTTCCATGCGACCTCGTTCACTTCTTCCCTCAGTTTCCAGACGATGTCAGTGGGACGCACACGACACGCTGAATTTCAACACTTACCCCACGTCTGCTGGGCGTCTCCTCCTGAGAGAACCGCAGCTCCCTCCTGGACGAGGCCTCCTCCCGTGGCCCTCAGATGGAACCGCCCCGCGCTCACAGCCGCTGTCCTATGGGGACGCCTCACCCCAGGTCCCCAGGGCAACTCAGGGGTGTCATGGAGAAGCGCCAGACCTCCGCTTCGACTACCAAGAGGGGCCCCTGAGCTGCAGGAAAGGAGTTTGACACGCTGGGACAGAGCCAAGCAAGAATCCTGCCAGTCGGCCCGTTCTCTGTGGGAAAAACAGCCTTCATTTCAGCCAACATGTCAGTTGTTTTACTGAGGTGTAATTGATACAGGAAAATGTCACATACCTAACGTATACAATTTGATGAGTTTTGACACACAATTACAGCCTGAAATCCATAACCACCCTCAAGGTAACGATCGTGTGTCCCCCACGCACATGCGCGAACGTACTGTTAGGACAGGAACACTGCCTCTGTGGACACGCTGAAGAGTCAAAGCCCGTGAGCAAGTTATCACTAAGCGAGACTCGCTTTTTAAACGACATCAGTTAATATTATACAGGTTTCAAGTGGACATTTCTGGGACACATGATCTGTCTATTGTATTACATGCCCACCACCCAAAGTTACAGCTTCCTCCACCACCGTGTATTCGGCATTTTACCCACTCGACCCATCCCTCCCCCACCCCCGCGGTCCGGGAACCACCACACTGTGACAGTCTGTATCTGCGAGGTTTTGACCGTTTGTTTTTCCTGCTTGTTTGCTTGTTGCTTTCAGTTTGATATCCCACCCATGCGTGAAATCACAGTTCTTGACTTTTTGGTCTGACTCATTTTGCTTAGCGTGATATTCTCAAGGTCCATTCAGGAACGTCACCTTCGATGAACCTAGAAGCGAACTGATCCTACCCAGACGCCGGCTCCGCGCTAACGTTTTCACAATCGTCAACACCCCACAGAAAGGCCCCTCCTCCCCGTCACCGCGCGCCGTGCGCCGTGCACCACTGTCTTCGCCGCTGCCTTACACTCCACCTGGGGGCGTTTGGGGCTCTGTTTCTGAAGGCGGGACACACCCTGTGTGCACATCAGGTTTGTCTTCGAGAATTTCTACAAAGTGTCGCCCGGGACTACAAACCAGCTCATCAGCCATAAAAAAAAATTAGAGCCTGTTTTCCTGAAAGGGTCAGTTTGAACTTCACATTTCTGACTCCCTTGAAGATATCCAAATGTACTTCTACGTTGAGTGAACGTCCCTCCAGGCTCCTCAGAAAAAGAGTCACAATAATGTGAGTTCAAACATTAGCCCAAAGACTCATTGCGACTTAACATTTTGTGTCATTTTGGCCTTCATTTGAAGTTACAAACTTTTCCCTAATGATTTATAAAGGCATGGCCACTTTATTAACATGAATAGTGACATATTTTATGTTGCAGATACCATTCCTTGAGAATAATACACATGGCCAAGAAATTCTTCAGGGATTGCAAATTTATATTAATTTTTAAATGGGATCATAAAATGTGGACATTTGTGGTTTGCCCTAAAGTATTAGGAACTATATCTTGTTTTCTCAATATCTGTGCAGTGCTGTAGTACAATGGGATTTTTTCAAATCGTCTCCTAAAGACGCCGCAGCCGGCGTTTCGAGGGAGAAGCCCCGGAACGCGAGGATGGGCCGCACGTGGGTCCAGCACCTCGGACAGCGCCTGGCGGCCGATGGTGCGTGCGCAGCTGCGAACTTCGGGAAGCTGGTTCTTGGTCTTCAACCTGCGCCTGTGGCCGCGAGGCCCTGGGAGCTGAGGTCACGCAGTCGGACCCTGGGGGGGTCCCATGAGAGAACTGGAGACTTGTGTGCTTAGAATTATCTAATTAAACGAGGCGGAATTACCTTTTCTACACAGTTGGAAAAACTCCCTCAATTCTCTTGTCTGCCCGTGTGCACAGCCTTTCTTGGGTGCTACTGTGTACGTGCCTCCACTGTCGTCTGCCAGCCCACGGGATGCCCACCACATCCCCCTTGGGGTTCACCGCTGGACCCAGCCAAGGCCGATATAAAAATAAACAAGTTAGTCATGAAAATTAAAAATAAAAGCCCAGAGCATGCTCTCCTGCAGACAGGGGGTTGTTCTCGGCATGCACAGGACAGACGACACCCACCTGCTGCCAAGCACAGCCTCTGTTCTCCTGCCCCCCACCTGGCGTCTATCTCTCAGGACCCCCAGACACATGGGGGGGCCTGAAAGCCCTGAGACCACCCACCGTGTGTGGGTGCCGCTGGAGGGAGGCCTCCTCACCTGCCGCGTCTGGGTCAGCGGGACTTAATCGCACGGTGACGGAGGAAGCAGAGAAGGCCAAACTCTTCCACCGGGAAAGAGAGAGCCAAGTCGGCGCATGGAACCAGCCTGCAATGAGTCCTGGGAAGGGTGGGAAATAAGTGCTAAGTAGCAGGGGTCAAAACCAAAATGGTCATCAAACAGAATCAAATGTTAAAACGTAATGTCAACGTCACAGTGAAAGAACTGGTCTCTGTAACAGGATGGAGGTGTGTTTGTAGCCAGTCAATTAATCAGAGCCACTAATCAGTGAGTAGCATCATCTCGGGATGGAAAATCTTTCGCTCTCATTAAACAACTCATCACATTTATAGACATGACTTCCTGTAACTTCCCTCCTCAGACCCGCCCACCTCGTCTCTGACTGTGCAGTGGAAGTTAACGTTCTTCAGTGTGCTCACGAAAGTACTCGGGGACGTAGCCCAGGCAGCGCGCACGTTCTATGTGGCCGTTTACACAGAACAGACGAGACGGTTTACAGTACAATGGAACCCTCCTATTTGGGGCAGGTGGAGGGATCACGAGAACCCAGGCATCGTGAGGAAGCAGTCGCGGCGGCAGGAACTCGCCCCGCGTGAAAACCAAAGGGGAGGCGTGAGCAGCCCCACTGCAGATCAGTCTGAAGCGTGAGGCCTTTGGACTTTGGACTTCGTCACGTCTGGACTCAGTCTGGAAGGCCCTTGGAAGACGGAGACATCCAGACTTGGACGCGTTCCCTACCTCACGGCAGAGGCTTCCCAACAGGGTGTGTGGCTGCAGCGGCGGCTGCGGGGGCCCGAGGGGAAGGGCTGAACTTTGAAAGTCGACCTTTTAGAACTTCTAGCAATAATGGGTCTAGATAACCGCTATCGACTGCAAACGTCAGTAGATAAAAGTGGGTGGGGAAATCCGTGGCACGGACCCCCTTAGTCCCCTCAGCATTCCTAGATGTGGGCAATGGGACAACCCGATGCCCCCCCCACACACACACACAAGAAAATACACAGAGGACGGGCTGACCGCTGTCAGAATGGGCGGCTTCAGGGGCCTCAGAGAGACGTGTGGAGGGATGAAGCAAAACTCACAGACCATGGGGTGGTGACGACCAGAGGCAGGGGCAGCAGAGGGGAAGGGGGATGGATGGTGACGGACAGAGACCTGGCCTGGGGTGCGAACACCCAGTCCAAACGTGTTCGCAGGTGATGAATTACGGAATTGAGCACTGAAACCTGTTGGAGCCCCGATAAACTCAATATGAATTTTTACAAATAATAAAATAAAGTAAAAACTGGAAGCACACAGAACACCCATGGAGAATCGGCTTTGCTACAAGAGAAGACTGACCGGAATCACACGGCAGCGCCACACTGACCTGTGGTGACCGTACGACAGACGGAGGGACACGTGGGAAAAACAGGGACGATGCGAATCACATCCAAAATAGAGGAACGCCACAGGGCAGCACCATGGTTTCCTCAAAAATAAAATCCCTGAGAACACAGGACTGGGAGGGAAATTATCGTTATCACTAAAAAGAGTTTGGTAGCATCATGTCTAAACAAATTGAACATCAATGTGAACAAGTAACTAAAAAATATGTTTGTGAGCCAAAGAAACCTGCAAATGAACTAAGTATTAGAGGGTCGTAAGCAACTTTCTCTTAATTTCCACGTGATTATGGTATTGTGGTTACATATCCACTTCGTTTAAAAATTCACTTTGCAACAGGGACACACACTGGACCCTCCTAAGAAAATGGACAACCCTGGTCTCAGATACGCTGTAAAGTATTCAGCAGGCCTAGCAACAAGATAAAGAATATGCTGGAAGAAAACGAACCCATGTGGCGTGTTGACAGCTATTGCGTCCAGAAGGTGTGTTTACGAGGCCTCAAACTCCAGTCCCCTGTACCTGTGTGCCCGCATGAAGTTTACATGTGAAAGTGAGTAGTAAACACAGAAAATCCACATGACTCAGAGAACGCTGTACAAATAAGCAAGTATTTTTCACTGTGCAGAAGACCCTCACATAACACATGCAGATGTAATGACAGAATTTGGAAAATTCACATGTGGAAGCTAGTCAATGGTTAAGAAGCAGAGAAGTATTTCAAGCTAAATGCATAAAGGGTGAGTGAGGGCTATAAAAGGGGGAGACGCAAACACATTACAGGCCCGTGGCTGGGTCACAGAGACGCCGACTCAACCCTGCAGTCACCTGCCCGGCAGGCCCTCCGCCACACTGCCCCATAAAACGAAGACTCGGGAAGGGCACCGAGGCGGATGAGCGGGGCAGACGTCATCAGCAGCCCTGTGATGTGCCCCGCCCACCAGGGAGCGGGGTATAAGAGGGCCAGGCCGGTGGGGACGTTCACACCGAGAACAGACACTCCCCAATCTGACACCATGAGCTACTACTACGGCAACTACTACGGCGGCCTGGGCTACGGCTGTGGCTGTGGCGGCTACAGTGGCCTGGGCTACGGCTACAATGGCGTGGGCTGTGCCTATGGGGGCTGTGGCTACGGCGGCCTGGGCTGTGGCTACGGCGGCCTGGGCTACGGCTGTGGCTACGGCGGCCTGGGCTGTGGCTACGGCGGCCTGGGCTGTGGCTACGGCGGCCTGGGCTACGGCTGTGGCTACGGCGGCTACGGCGGCCTGGGCTGCGGCTACGGCTGCGGCGTGTACGGATACGGTGGCAACCGCCCATCTTTCTGCCGAAGGTACTGTTCCTATGGGTGCTACTGAGAAGCTTCCCAAGACACTTGCCCGATGGCTCCGCCAGTCTCCACAGGAGCGATTCAGCTTTGCATCTGAAAAAGTCAGCAGCATCCGGAAGCATCTACAGAATGGGCCGGCCTCCGCCGGCCTCCTGGGGAGCCCCCGAGATCACCCGGAATGCTGCCCCGCATTTTCTGCCAAAGCGTCTCCTTTGCTATTGACTGACTATAAACATTCTCACATTTTTATCAATAACTTTCATGTGAGAGAAGCTTAAATTAATTTTAGAAACATTAAAATATCGACGCTGCATTGGAATTGATTTTCCTTCATCATTTGTGTGCGTGGGGGGTGCTGGAGTGTTCACAAACCACACCGTGCCTCAGGGACGGTGGGATGGCTCATTGCACCTGTAAACCTGGCTGCGCTGGGACCCCCAGAGAGCTTGTTTCTGGGCGTGTCTGGGAGGGAGTCCCTGAAGGGGGTTCGCGTGTGAGTCAGCACACTGAGCACAGAAGATGCAACCCCCCACTGGGTGGGTGTCACCCAGCCCAGCATGGACCCGGGCAGGGCAACAAGCTAGAGAAAATGCGGTTTGGCTGCTTTTGCCTGAGTGGGGGTGGCCATCTCCTCCTGCCCTCGGACCCCAGCTCTCCTGGCTCGCAGGCCTTTGGACCTGGAGTGGGGTGCGCAAGGGGCTCCCGTGGCTCCCGACCCTGCACGTGGTGGGTCACGGGACTTCTCTGCCTCCACAGTGTCGTGCACGGACCCCATAATGTGTCTCCATGGAGACAGAGCAGGTGCGCATTGGTCTGTTTCTCTAGGTGGGAAGAGGCGCATGTGAGAGGCACACCTCTCTCACACCTGAGCCTGACAGCAGCCCCTGTGAAAGGGGTGCTTCCTCGTGTTTCCAAGTCACGTTCCCGCTCTCCGACCGGCCTAGAGGCTCCGCACCAAGCCCGGCCTCACTCCCACGTGGCCTCAGCCAGACCACGGGTGACCTGCACACGGTGAGGGGCAGTGACGCTCTCCCGGACGTCAACCTGCGCTTCACATCAGTTTCTGACGTACCATCATCGTGGCGACATCTGACTGAGACGTGCCCCTTTTAACCGAGAGACGGGTGTACAACACCCACAAAGGGATAGTCATAGTGGTTAACGTCAGCATCGGCCCACTCTCCACCAACGACAGGTGGATAAATAGATTGAGGTTCATCACACAAGAGAACACTATTCGGCAATGAAAATAAATTCTGTGCAAAGTGCATGAACCTCAAAATCTCAATGCTGAGCCAAGGGAACCGGGCAGGAACGGTGCGTGTGGCTCGAACTCACTCAAAAGAAGTGCAAAGGCGGCGAAAGAGACGTGCGGCTCCGTGGGGGCGGGAGTTGGGCCAGGATGGGCCACGAAAGGGCGGACGCGAGGCCCGCGGGTCCTGCCGTCAGTCTGTGTCTCCGTCCGAACGCTGATTAAATTGTGTGGCTATTTTGTGAAAATCAATCTAGCTCTACACTTAATGATTTGCGGTCTTTTCTGCGTGTATCTTGAACTTCAATAAGAGTGCTTTACAGAGACGCGGCACCTGGTCAGTTCACAGGGACCCTCAGAGCCTAGACCTGGGACGCTCACCCCCAGGGAAGTGGATGGCAGCATTCGTCAGAACTGTGATGGCAAGTAACGCCTCCCTGCCTGTGGCCACAGTTCCTTAAGTTCCATTTGAATTCCCAGACTGCAGGCAAAACTCAAAGTGAGGTGTGTCGGCAGAAGCAAACATCCGGAGTGTGGCTTTGGAGATTCGTATTATCTCCGAGAACTAGGAGAGAACCCGTGTTTTAAATGGGCACGATGCGTTTCCGGCAACAGCAGCAAAGGAATCTTCCTTTCACGACGGATCGAGAAGCTCGAAAATTTCTCATGCACGTCAGGCCGGCGCTGCCTGAGGCTTCCCCCATGGCCGTGTCGGGACAGACAGGATGGTCCCCCTACAGAAACGAGTCCCTGCCCTTCCACCGAAGCCACCCTCCTGGCATCACGTGCCACACAGACCCCCTGGTGGCCAGAGCTGTGGCTCTGGGGGGTAGGGACACTCCGCTGACACATCTTGCTGCAGCAGATCCTGGCCCGAGGACTCCACAGAGAAAGGTCCAGAGCCATGCAGCCCATGGGGCGGGTCCTCGGGTTCCTGAGCTCCGCCCCCAGCAGGTCTGCCCCCGTCACTCACCTGGAAAGTCTGTCCCACTCTCCTCAGTAGGGGACTAGGGACATTCAGATTCAACGGTGTCTCCTTGTGGACACGAATCACACTGAAGGTCTTCCGATTAGTAACAAACGTTTTATTTCAACGTTGCATTACTGGTTCACTTCTGTGTAGTGTTTAATTCGCTGCATCATGTGTGTGAAAAGTTTTTTTTTTAATATTTTATTTATTTATCTTTTTAGAGGGGAAGGGAAGGAGAGAGGAAAGAAACATCAATGTATGGTTGCTTCTTGTGCATCCCCTGCAGGGAACTGGCCCCTGCAGGAAACTGGCCTGTAACCCAGGCATGTGCCCTGACTGGGAATCGACCCACGATCGTGTGGTTCGCAGGCCCGCGCTCAATCCACTGAGCTACACCAGCCAGGGCTGAAAAGTTTTAACTTCATTTTTCACGAAGTGCTTGTTGACAACGTTGCCGTTTGCGCGTGCATTTTCATTTGCACGTCTCTCTGTTAGTTCTGTGGGCGTGTAACGTGTGAGGGAGTAGCCTGTTTGATAGATTTAAGTGATCAAGCAGACTTTTTAAAAATTTGCCTTTCAAAAAAAGGGAACATGGAAAACACATTATACAAATGATACAATTGCAAAACTCCTGTACGTTGCAGCCAGGATAGTCAATACTGAACATGCTTATTATTTGAAAACATCGGTCATCGGTATGTCAACAAGGGCATATTTACTCAAAGTCATGATAAAACATGTGTTCTAGTCATTAAAACTTTTTGAAAGTTTAGAGATGTTCAATGTGACTCTAACAATCCAACAAAACCCCAATGCCCTCCCATGGTGGGCACAGAGACAGACGTATTGGAAACCAGTATGAAGTCATCTGAGGTTTAATTAGTGCCTTGGAGGGAAGTTGATGGTATGCATAACAAAGGTCAAGGTTAAAGAAAAGCTGGCATTGAAACAACAAAAGCACCCAGGGCAGCTGTTCTGTTCTGAGTCACCACTACAAACTGCCCCCCCCCTCCCGCAAAGGGAATGTTCGTTTGTGCCTTACGCAGAACAAAGGGTTACTTTGGTCATGGCCCTGAAGGGTGGAGGTGTGTGATTTGTACAGACCACTTTGTTCAGCGAAATCGGAGGAGGTGGGGCAGCGAAGGGCAATGGGGCCAAATCCTCGGTGACGGAGACGGTTTGACTGTGGGTGTCGAACACACAGGGCGATACACGGATGATGAGCCACGGAAATGTGTGCTTGAAACCTACATGGTCCTGTAATCAATGTCACCCCAATATGTTTAACAAAAATAAATAAATTAAGAATTAAAAATAGATTGGTGAATAAAACCACACATCAGTGCCTGTAAACACACTGAGAATGGACTGGCACACGCCCGTACCGGATCACTGACGGCTGCTCTGGGCATAGCCCCCCCAGCCAGGCTCGCTCTGCCCGCTCGCCTTCGCCGCCTTCCTCACCACGTGGTTTCCCCTCCCCACCTCTATGCTGAACAACGCAGAACCTGCCCAATGTCACATTGTACCCTAAAGAAAACCCTGCCCCAGCCTGTCTGCTACCTGCCGGGCTAGACTCTGCAGGAGGCACAGATCTCTCTCCACCTGCACAAGGCACCTCTGTCCTCCGAGAAAAGGTGAGGAAGGAAGGGCTGCCAGAGATGCACAGGGCAAGCCCCAGGCCAAGAGAACAGAGACGACCCCGAGGAAGGGTGCATGCAGAACTGTATCCGGAGGAGCCCCAAACCCAGAACTGAGGTGGTGAACAGAGACCTTGACAGCAACCCCAGCAGGGACGGTGGCATTTTACAAGCTGGGGACACGTGTGTCAGACAGATGGAGACAGGGATGGATGGGTGATGGGTGACAGATAGACGACGGATAGATAGACAATAAGTGATAGACACATAGATGATGGATGGATAGATATAGATGACAGGCAGACAGATGAGAGAGACAGAGAGAGAAATGTAGAGGTACTGAGATGTTTACCATCAAGAAATGTGAGTAAAGATCACAGAAAAAAATTTATTAGACTCATACTTCACTGTTTAAAATATTCTAACATAAATTACACCAACCTTTTAGAAAAGATAAAATCTGATCTCCAGTCTGCCTGAACTGCTCATATAAAATGCTTTCATGTAGCCCTGGCTGGCGTGGCTCAGTGGACTGAGTGCCGGCCTGAGAACCAAAGGGTCATTAGTTTGATTCCCAGTCAGGGCACATGCGTGGTTGCAGGCCAGTTCCCCAGTAGGGGGCATGTGAGAGGCAACCACAGATCGATGTTTCTCTCCTTCTCTTTCTCCCTCCCTTCCCCTCTCTCTGGAAATAAATAAATGAAGCCTTTTAAAAAGGCTTTCTCACAACTCCGTGCCGCTCCGTTCGTCCACATCTGCGCGGCTCCGCCCTCGCACCCCACATTCAGAGTCTAAGAGCAGTGTTCCTTCCTCCACACACACGCTGCTGGCACTTCCCTGGTGCCGCTGTGGCCCGGGGGGTTGCAGCTCCTCCTTCCACATGACATTCTCCCGATCAATCACAGTTCAAAGGGAAAGCGCTGAACGTCTGCCACGCGTCCCGGAGGCTGGCTCAGTGACCCTGCCCGACAATGTCACATGAAGTCCTCCAGGCCTACGCAACTCACAGAGATGAAAGGAAACGGAGCCCCAAATAGTCTCGTACCTATAAAGTCAAGTCAAACTGTGTTGTCAACATTCATTTAAAAAAAAAAAACTTCAGGCAAGATGGCTTCACAGGTGTGTTATTTAAACCACTTCAAACAGGAAATACCAATTCTACTAAATCTTTTTCACAAAACAGGAAAATGGCAACACTAACAAAGTCCCAATCTCTGAGGACAGAGAAAGGGACAACGACTGGCACACTCAGCTGTCCAAACCCGACACAGTGCACCACTGAAACCGGACGCCGTGAGCTGGCTCCCAGGATTGCAGAGCCCTAGGTCAGTTCACTACATGAAAGCTCGGTCAGTACCGCTCATCACGTTACAAAAGAAAGCCACAGGGCTTCTTAACAGATTCAGATACAGTATGAAGTTCCGTGTGGACTCGTGAATTCATACAGATCTCGGAAAACCAGGACTAGAAAATAGTTTCCATCATTTGATAAATGCCTCCACGTAAAACACACTGCTAATGTGTCACACCTGATGCTGAAATACGGACTGGTTTCCACCACCATCTCCAGTTCACGGAGCTCCGCAGCACCGGGCACAACTCCGCACCGGGCTCTCCGCCAGTGCGACAGCCCGGAAGCCGACAGCGCGGGCCTCGGAGGACAGACTACACGCTTTGTACTCAGTAAACACAGGCCATGCAAATGGCCCCGGAGGGACCTCTAAGAGCACATGACTTGGTCGAGGTCAAGTTCCGACAGAACAGCGAAGTAATCTGCCCGGGGACCCTCACTTTGTCTCGGGACTCGGAAGGTTCCGGAGAGCTCGAATGCCCTCCCTGTCTTCTGAATCTCAGCCAAGCCCGTCTAAGTGGCGCCGCTGCGCGGAGTCTCACTCCGCACAGCAGCTCCACAGGCTGTGCCGTCTGCGGGTTCCCGGACGCGGTGCCTCTCGGCAGCGGGAACCAGAGGACAGACTGGCCGTCGACCTTGTGTTGATCACACACAGAGTAATCACATTTCAACACAGAATGAAGTGCCTTACTAAATCACAAGCTTTAATTCTGGGGTGCTTGATGCAACAACCATCCCATCTTACATCTGAAGAACTCTCTTTTCCTAAGCAAACGGAAATTGGGGCAAGGTTTCCAGGAGCAGTTATCTAGATCAAGAGACCACCCACGTTTGTGGTCCACCCGAGCCACCGCCGACGGTGTGAGAAAGCCACGGCAGATGAGGGCATGGAACCTCTCACTGCCAACGCCACGAGCCACAAGAGCGGCCACGACGGTGGCCCGGGCAGTGGCTGTGGTGGTGGCAGGTGTGGCAGGATGTCCCCACCACCTCGCTGTGGTAGAGACTGGCCCTACCGTCACCGTGCAAGTCTGGTATGTGGGGACTGACGCCTAGCGACCACAGCCCTTGGAAAAGGCGCGTCTCACAAGAGAGAAACGCATTTCAAAACGGTGCAGCGCACGAGTGAGTGTGAGCTGCTGTGATGTATTTAGACACCAAAGGCCCCAGGGTCTCCCGAGGAAGGGAAATCAGAGAACTCGAGCGAGGCGTGCGATGCCCTTTCACAGCTGTGGAGGCACCGGGCTCCGAACTGGAAGAAGGAGAGTCACTGAGATGAAAGCTGTTTGGAGCCTCTGGGCAGGGTGTGCGAGACGACCCCACGGCGCGGCGGAGGCGGCAAGCCTGCCAAGCGGCAGAGCTGAGATTCAACGTACCCCGCATACAAGACGCACAGCCTAGAGAGACCAGTGAAACGGCATCGTGAGCAAACGGACAGACAAGTCCACACTGCAGGGCGCTCCACGGCACGCGGTGCGAACCCTTCAAGTCAATGCCCTGGAAAAGAAGTGAATTCGGACCTAGGACAGTGGGTTCAACACACGGACTTTACCTGAATTCTATGCTTTAAAAACCAAAGTGCCTTTTGGAACAATCAGGGAAATTTAACTACTATATTAGCTGATATAAAGGAAATATCACTTTAGATGTGATAATGTTATAATGTGATGTAAGAAAATACCCTTAGTTTTCAGAGTTCCATGTCGAAATGTTTTGAATTATAAAACGGCATATTTGTGATTTGTTTTAGAATACTTTAACAAAAAATTAAGATCGAATGTATGTCAATATGTTAATTAATGTTCAAATTAGGTACTGAATAAAAAGGTTAATATTCTTCTACTTTTCTGCTGATGGAATGTTTTATCCTGAGAGGTCTATAAAACGTAGCAAGAGAACTTTCCCGACTGAGAGCAGCGAATGAGCGAAGCTCATCACAGAGGCAAGGCCTGTGTGTGCTCAGGCCGTGAAACTCAGCTGGGGTCGAGGGTCTGAGAACACAGCGACCAGAGCTCACCCAGGGAAGGCAGGTCGGAGAGTCGTCCCAGAAGACCCAAGTTATTAATATGACGCGACACAACACACTGAAAAGAAACATGAGGAGGGAGATGAAGTGTGATGGGCGTTTGGGGCAAGACTGGTAAGAGCAATGGATTTTTTCCCTTTTCTTTTAGGTTTGGTTTGATTCTCTTGGGAAGATTGAACAGATGGTGGGCTTGTGAAAGGCGTCACGGAGTGAAGAAGTGCAATGGAGAGTGACCGAGGAATTGCCACGAGAACCCAGCGTGTTGCTGTTCAGAGGAGCTGGGAGAGTTCGAATCCCAGGGGCCCTGGAAAGACACAGGTTCACAGGACTAAGATGAGAGAGGGCTCGCAGGTGACAAATAGGAAACATCCATAAATTATTATTGTTTTTACTTCTCACCTGAGAATATGGTTATCGATGAGAGAGAGAAAGAGGGCGGGGAGAGAGAGAGACATCGATCGGTCGCCTCCCATGTGCGTGTGGACAGGGGGTTGAACCCACCACCCTCGGAGTACAAAACAAGGCTCTACTCCCCTAGCCACTTGGCCACTGCTGCCCGTGAATTATTTCGGGAGGTAGCCATTAGCCAGATGAGAAGGAAAGAAGATGGGGTCAGTGGTTCGTGCCACGTGTGATGCAGCTGGTCCTCGGCCATGAGATGCGAAGGGCCCCCTGATCCGGGATTGGCTCTCAGCCATTTGGCTTCCGAAAACTCCGAGAAGAAGCAGTTCGTTCCTCTCCTCCTTAATCAAACTTCATGTCAACAGTAGAGTTATTTCCTTACAGTCTGCCAGCATCACACCCTCCAGACACAGTTGAGAAATACATAATAAACTACTAAAAGCAATTTTAATTTGCATATGATTCACCAGACGCACAATGGATCCCTTCTCGGGCGGCCATAATTCACATGCCCGGGGCTTTGAGTGCGTGTGAATATCCTGCTACCATCGTCGTTGAAGGCTAGAGAACTGTGCTTGCTTATTAGTGCACTCACTGTCCCCAGCACACGTGTCCTGGCTGTGCGCCATGCCCGACCCAGCACCAGGGTGCAGACCGGGAACGCGAGGGGGGCCCGTGCTCGCCCCGCTGGCGGAGACAGATGGGTGAACAGATGACGGCAGTGGCATTGGGTGGCAGAGGGGGTTTGCCATTCACCGACCGGCCAGCCCCTCTTGGATGTCACGGCCGGCTTCGCAGAGACCTGCAACTGAAAAGACTCTGAGAGGACGGTGGCCTGTCAGGGCCCAAGGACATTCAAGCCCGTTAGTGGTCACTATCTTTGTGGGGGGTTTGCACATTTGACAACTCAGTAGTTCATCTAATAGACTAGATCAGGAGGTAGCCTCCATTGAGTTGACAGCAAATGTTTCATATAAATTTACCAGCGTACCCATGAAGGGCACACACACGCAGTGCTCTGGGCACGTGGTCGAGAGCGCCTCTTGCCCACAGAGACAAGCGGGTTACTAGAATATTGGCAAATAAAGAAAACCTCTACAGGAGAGACAGTAGCCTGTGGAGGTGGAACCGTCTTCCCAGGAGAGGGGGCCCGTCAACGATGGGCCTGTGTGGGCGCAGGGACTTGGACAGAGAAGGAGAGGACTCTGTGCCAGAGAGAAGGCCCCTGGAAGGCATCAGCCGGAACGCTGTGGGGTGGGTGTCCCTGTCCCCCCAAAGCGCATTTGTTGAAATCCTAACCTCCAGTGTGATTGCGAGCCCTTCAAGAAGTGGTTGAGTTGTGACGGTACAACATTCATGAGTGGGATTAGGGTCCTTATGAAAAACACCCCCAGAGCTCCCTGTCCCCCCACCCGGCCACAGGAGGACACAGCAAGACAACGGCCATATGTTGAATCTGCCGGTCCCCAGACCTTGGATCACCCAGCCTCCAGAGCTGGGAGAAATGAATATTTGTTGAGTAAGCCACACGGTGCGTGGAATTCTTGCTACAGCATCCTGAGAGGAGTAAGACATGACTTGATACATGAACAGAGAGCAATTCCGATGAAAGCTCAGGAAGAACTGAGGAGACCTGCTCTCTGTCTCCCAAGCTAACACACAAGTAACCTCGAGCAGAATGCCGCGGGAAGGTGGGTGGTGGAGGACATTGTGAGGGGGTCTCGGGCAGAAGGGAGGAGCATACGTTGGAACCTGGAGGAAAGAAGGCAGCAAAGACCTTGGCTGAATCACGTCCATGTTCCAGTGCCGGTGGCCGGCGGAGCCGGCAGGCAGCAGCGTTGGACACTCAGTGAGGAGATTCCTCGGCAACCCGTGGAAGGAGCAGCTCGGTCTCTTCTTAGACCACTCAGAGTAAAACATGAGAGAAACGACTTAGACAGAACTGTCCACCGGAAATCAAACAGAACTTAAGATGCAAAAAATCCTCAGCCTACCTTTATCACTCCAAAAAAGTAGATGAGAGCAGGTGTGGCTAAGCACACGTCTGAGCCCGTCACCCTCTGGCCCTGGCCACGCCCGAAGGACGCAGGGAGATGCTCATTACTTCTGATGGTCCCGTGGCCAGGACTAGAGCAGACGTGTTTCCAAACGCGGCCCCACGACACTTCCACACCGGAAGAGCACTCCGGAGCCGTGCAACTCTGACGTCTGTGTCCCCAGCCCCTGAAGCTTGTCTGATGTTTTCAGCAATCTCTGTGGAACAAAACCAGGGGCACGACATGGTGCCCTGAGCAAGCTACAGGGCCCCTCCCTCCAGGCTGACATGGTCACAGCTATGACCACAGCCTGGTAACGGCAGTGGGGTCGCTCGGGCGCCCCTCACACCCTGGGCTGGGCACTCTGAGGACAGCTCCACCTGCCCGACATCCTCCAGGTGTGCATGGAACACACACGTGTAAATAGGTCTTACTCAAAAGGGTCATTTCAGGTTGCTCACGACTGGCCTTCCCTGGATACAGGGATTCAGCAGCCGGCCTCCCCGAAGGCACTTCTCACACGGGGCTCTTTACGACACGCATCGTGCCAGAAAGAGAAAACGTGATCGGGTGGGCGAGCACCCACAGTACAGGGTAAGTTACATGCAACGCGCTGACTCGTCATTTTAAGCATAAACACAGGACAGACGTAACAGGGCCTGGCAGGGCCCAGCCATCGCTTGCCTCAGGCTCTCTGTCCTCGGGAATCGGCGAGCGCCTCGCCCAGCTGCAGCAAAGGTGTGTGGTCTTGTGTGGCTCTCCATCGATTCATTTCTTCTTTGTGCCTCCTCCAATGCCACCGCCCACATTTTAAACTGTTCCCCTTGTTCTCACTACACTGGTCAATGCCTGTGCAACTCCCGACCTGCCGACGGCAGAAACGGCCCCGTGGAGCACCTCCTGGGCTCCCTGACGCGGCTGATCCACCGATTTCCAGAGCTGTTTCTACCCAGGTAGCTGTCGCCTTGGGCCGGGCCACCGAGCCATCTTGCTGTGGACAGGCGACTGGGCTGCTCTGAGAGACCTCCTGCCCCAGGGGCCACGGAGGTGTCCTGATGGCCACACTCACGCATTCCCCGGAGGGAGGCAGCTTCCTGGGGCCACTCACCCTCCACCAATGTCCCACCACTTGGTCCTGCTGGTCAGTTCCTCACAACTACACACCCCCGTCACTCCTCTCTCCGTACGTAACTGAGTATTCCCCCCGGGCCGACTGTGTCTCACCCACTCATCAATGAGCCGGGTGAGCAGTGACGGAAAGCGCACAAGGGCGCGCAGACCCTGCGGTGCTGTGGACTCTGGGCTACTGACGGTCTCCCGCAGCCCCGAGGGGGTGGCAACCACGCGTTCGGATTGCGGAAGTCTGACACGCACACGCACACACAAACGTGTGTGTACCGAGCCTCCCTGTGCCCTCATCCCAGAGTGTCCTGATGGGTTTTGGGTGAAATCACTTTGCTTTTGAGTTTTAGCGTTAAGCTTCTTACCAAGAATGTGTATTCCCAGCATCTTAGCTTACAAATGCTGGGTCTCTAAGTCTCTTCCCATTTTTTCTGTGCATTGTAAAAATGTAACACGCTCGTGTTCCACTGTGTAAGTGGAATCATTACTAGAAACAGCATCGCCACAAAAAGGCAAGCCGCCAGTCAACGGGCGAACAGAGCCATCTGCGCCCAGGCGGCCGCTGCGAGAGACAAAGGGGAGAGCTGCCGGCAAAGTGCTCGTCTTCCTCCCGGTGTCCAGAGCGTGCACCTGCTTTGTCTACAAACAGACAGCGGGCACAGTCCTGCGTTTAGCTGAATCCCCCGGCCAGGAACGTGTTCAAATTATACGTGAATCTATGGATTTGTTTCTAGGTTACGGAGCTTCCATTTCAAGTTAAAGGATAAACAGATGTATAAAAGTCTACCTTTTCTTCTAACCGAACGCAGAATTCTAACTTTGCCCCAAGGATTCCAACACCCGCGCACGTGTTTTCCTTCACGTCACCAGAACTGGCTGTTGCCGGGATGCGCTCGAGTTTACGGGATCAGAAAAGAAGTCCTGGAATTTCCTTCCGCCTTTCTCGCTGGTGTCCAAGGCCCGCACCCACCGCGGGTCAAACTCGGAGCGTTCACCACGTGCTTCCGTGGCCGCCCCGTCTCCCAAGACTCTGGGCTGCAGCTGCTGCGGGAACGACTCTGGAGGCCATGTGGTGAGCACTGTGGCTGCGGAGTCTCAGGGGTGACCGTGGTGGGCACTCAGGAGTCTGGGGACAGGAGGCAAGTCAACGGTCAGTGTGGTCATGTCGCTACCACCAGCCCTCTTCTGTGAAAAAACAAGGCCTCGGCTCCCACCGAGACCCTCGACGGCTGCACACAGTTCCGCAGAGATCTGCCAGCTCAGTTTCAAAGGAGAAGCCCTCTTCCTTCCACCCAAGTTCATGGCAGGCGATCTGGTCTCCTCTGGTGCTGGGGAAGCCTCCGCCAGCCAGCAGGAGGCGCTCGGCCCGAGTCTACCCCACGGGACAGAGCCGGGCAGTGCCAACCCTGGGCCTCGCACCACAGAGGTCAGCGAGCTCACAGCAGCTCCTCCCGTCAAAGTCACTTGTAAGTCCGTGTCAGCGATTTCTCCCGTGTCCCGTGTCTTCCGGTGCTCACAGTTTCACATTCTCAATGAAAATCTTAACCCTCCTGAGGAGGCATCGTCTTCGAGTCGTGTTTACATGGCCCAGCAGGTCAGCCCAGCAGGTCCTGAGGTCAGAGGAGCCTGGTCTGGAGCCCAGACCGGCATTTCTCTGCACTGGGGCCACGGGAACTCGGCCCCAGGACCGGCTGGCTGTGTGCACGGGGGGATCAGGCTCCTCCGCGTCCTGTTTCGTCACCTGCATCAGCAGACACGCCCTCCTGCCAGGGCTGCCATTGTCCCCTCCCCTCCCTCCCGAGTGCCTCTGTCTCCCCGTCACAGTCCTGCGCCTCTGCCCACCCACATCAGCGAGTCCTGGGTAGCTGTTCCTTTTCATCTCAAATAAATGCCTGCTGCCTCTCACTTTGAAAGGCCTTTTCTCTTTGAGCTAACAGTGCGGTGGTCATACAGTCCTAGGTGTCACAAACCCCGAGGCCACGGCCACGGGCAGAGGTGCACAGCCATCCTTAGGAGCGAACTTTCCCTGTATGGTGTGCAGTCCTCAAAGCAGGTACCCAAGCGGCCTCAGAGACCACAGTGGAGGAGAGAGAGCACCTGGAAGGAGAGACAGCCCCGGCCCCTGTGTGGGCAGCAGCGGACATCCCCCCAGCAGAAGGAAACTTGAAATCGGGAGAATGGACCCAAAGGGATGATCCCACCCTCGGCCCTGACTGGCTCCTGTGCACAGAAGGGGACAGCCCAGCCCTGCTCTGACCCCCTGGGTTTGCTGCGCAGCCGGTGGGCCTGAAGGGACCGACCTCCAGGTGCCGGCAGCACCCCCCTGGGCCCCAGGGCCTGTAGAATGCCACCACTTGCTGTTTCAGAGCCCAGTGAGGGGCTGTTTCTAGACCTCCCGGCGCCCCTCCCCCAGCCCACTGCCCCACCCTGGTTGCTAGGCACCTGTTCACCATGGAGACAGAACACGCCTTGGGGTTCTGAGCAGTTATTTGTGCCCACAGGACACTGGCAGTCAGTGGCAGAGCTGTGAGCCTGGCCAGCCATGGAGGGCCTGGTGCCTGCCACGGCCATGGCCACCGCGTCCACCTTCCAGCTGATCCTGGAGCACCTGTGCGCGATTCTGCTGCTGATTTCTGAGAGTTTGGGACATGTCCCAGCTCTCGCTGTGCTCCTCTCTGTGATCCTGGTGGGCACTCTGGTGGTGGTGTCTTTGATGGTGAAGAGACGACACATGTCAGGAAGTGTGAAGGCGCCCGAGAAACGGTGTCCTGCCCGTGAAGAAGCCTGTGCAAGACGCAGTGAGAATACCGGACCGATGACAGAAGCTGACGACACCCCCAAGCCACCTGGGGTGGAGGCCGGTCCTCTCTGGTTACAGACCTTGTGCTTGAAGGCCCTGAACGAGCACCTGAGCAGGATGTCGTCACTTCAGGACCTGGCTGACTTAGTGAGAACGGTGCGCAGGACCCAGCCTCCTGGACATTCCTGCGTGCCTGATGAGAAGCCCGTCACCAAAGCACCGGGGACTGGCGGAGAACAACTTCAGGAGAACATGCCAGGTGACTTGAACAAAAACACTCGTCATCCCGAAAGTCCAGAGGTGCGCCAAGAAGAAACTGTGGAGTGGAAGCAGGACGTCCAAGACGAGGAGGAGGAGAAACAAGGGCCGGAGCCGTCGACGGCACCAGTGGAGTGGGACCTGCAAGGTACAGTCAGCCAGTCCCTGTCCCTGGGGGGAGGCCCACGGCAGACCAGCCCCAGGCCCAAGGTCCTTAGAGGTCACCTAGCTCACGTCAAGTGGCAGGTCGAATGTCAGAAGAAGCAGGAAGTGTTGATCAGTCTGTCCACGGGTGGGAAGGTGATCTCAAGGGTGTCCCCAGTGATGCTGACCTCAGCGTGTCCCCTCCAGGTGCTGACGAGGAAGACCAGGGAAGGGCCCGAGAACTGTGGGAGCAAAAGCAAATAAGTGAAGAGCTGGCAGCAGAAATAAGGAGCCTGCAGACCGAGAAAGCATCTCTACGGTGTGAAAACACAGACCTGAACGCTGAGATTCAGCAGCTGAAGCTGAAGCTTCGAGTTCAGCCTGATACCTATGAGGATCGTCTAACCCGGCTCCAGAAACAGGTGCTGGAGGCGGAAAGGCGCTGCTCGGAGATGGAGGAGAAACTGCTGGACGACGGGAGAAACATGAAGTCCACCTATGAGATGCTGAGCACCTACAAGAAGATGGCCCAAGACATGCACCAGGAACTACGAAGGAGCACTTTCTACTATGAGAAGGAGATTCGGTACCACTGGGAAAGAGCTGAAGCAGCCTGGAAGGCCGCCGAGAGCACGGAGAGAAAGCTCCAGGAGCTATGGAGAGAAAACGATCGCCACAGGCAGCTGCTGGCCAGGGCCCAGTTCACCTTCCAGCCCTTCCCAGGTGGCCCTTTTGCTCCCGCTGCTCCACCCGCAGCCTACCGAGGCCCAGAAGTGCCAGTCTGTCCCCTGGGTCCCCAGTTCCCCAGGAAGGAGCAGGGTCACGCAGGAGCGTGAACCCTGGAACACCTGTAAGTCTGACTCGGTTCCCGAGGCAGCTGGGCCTTGAGCCCTGATACCCAGGACACAACATCTGCCTGTGTTTCTATTCCAGTGACTCTGATCCATCTCTTTTGAGTTTAGCTACAGTTATTTAATTGATACTATAATTCCTCTAATGCAAGTAGATATAGAATTATAATCTTAAGTTAGTTAAAATAATCTTAATATTTTAAAATATTTAAAATAAAGTTTAGTTAATATAATTTTGTGAATATTGTGCATTATTTTCATACATTGGACCCTCTAGAATTAGATAGTATAAGTGTTGTATTTGATTTAAATCAACAGTCCACTAGTACTTTGACCATCCTTGAAGTCTGACATAGAACAGACTTTATTTAAAACCATGAAGACCATCTCTACCTGCCGTGAGCTGCTATTGGAAGTCTCTACAAGTAATTTAATATTTACCTGAGTAAACTTGATTGTCTGTTTAAAAACAAGTGGGGGAAAACCCTGAAAAGCAGCAGCAACATCCTTTCCAAACTTCAGTATTTTTACCAGATTAGCTCGAAATTCATAAGTTATTTTAGGGAAGTTAAATTTTAAAAGCAGTATTTTCTTATTTTGTACTTTCTAAATTTATCCTTGTTTTGTTTAAGATATTTTGCTCTTTAGATGGTTCTATATCTTATACCGAAAAAATAAAAGTTTTCCCCGGTGGCAAACACATACGCAATGTACACAGTGTAATGCAGATAAATGTCACCTTTAGTCAGTGTGTTAGTAACAGAGGATAATGTATAAATAAAGTCGCAGCATTTCTTTAGACATTTAAAGAAAAGGGGGGGAAGCCCACGCTCGCACCACCTGGAAATGCAGAGATGATACCTGAGTCCCACAGGGGAGCTGCCCGGTGGAGCTGACCGGACCCCAGGAGAAGCCCTCGTCCCAGGCAGTGCAGGCGGGGACACCCGGAGGTGGTCCCCAGCTGTAGGCGGGGGAAGGGACGCCTAGGAGGGGCTCCAGGGGCTGACGATAGGAGCGCCTTCTCAACCCCCCCAGGTCTGGGGGGAGGGGAGGGTGGGGAGGGGGTCACCTGGGCCCAGTGAGGAGCTGTCAAGGGATCCAGGCCAAATGCCCACCCCTGACCCCTCCTGCCCTCCTGGCTATGGCTGGGGCCTCCAGAGGGCCTGGGGAGAGCAGGCAGGGGTCACCTGGGGCACAGAGCAGGCCAGAGAGGGCCACGGGGGTGGGGGGAGAATGGCCAGTACACGTGAGTTTCTGTGATGGACAGAGTGAGGTCCCTGGCCCTCATTCCTGCCCAGTTCAAGGCTGTTCAGTTTCCACAATGACTCAGCACAATTTCAGGGGCTTGGGGGTCAGCAGGGGGAAAGGACTCCGGGAGGCCCGTGAACCCACAGAACGGCCACCCCAGCGAGAGTCAAGAACAGACGATCAAAGGGAAGCAGAAGGGGCGATGGTGGAAGAAGAGGAGGAGAAGACAAGCCCCCAGGGCTGGTTTGGAAGCTGGAGCGGGCTGGCTCCCTCTGGCCTCTGCGGGGCCCTGCTAGCCCGGACCTTGGCGGGCCCGACCACGTCAGAGATTTCCGGGCAGCAGCTTCGAACCCCACGCGTGGCTGGCGGGCTGGCGGCTTTTCCTGCTCATGCTGGGTGCTGGGTCCCAGCCTGACACTAGGAAGCCCTGCTTGTGTGCCTGCTCTGGTGGCCACAGTGGGGCCTCACCCAGCAGCCCCTCGGGCGGCCTCTGGCCCTTCCTGCCGGCCGTCACGCAGGGAGTCCAGGGGAGGGCGCTCCTGCTTCCTCTGCCTTCTGGCAGCTCCAGGTGACCCAGGCGCCACCTCAGTCTTCACGGGCTTCTCTCCACGGGTCCCCGTCTTTCGGTCCTCTTGCAAGGGTGCTCAGCACCAGTCAGAGGCCAGCCCACGTTCAAGGTTGGGGTCAGCCCAACCTGCTCACCTCTGCAAAGCCCTTCTTACCACACGAGGCCACGTCCACAGGTTCTGGGGGTTAACACTGGGACGTGTCTCCTGGGGGAGTCAGCCCAGCACAGCTCCCAAGCAAGGGCGTAGGCAACCCTCTCTCCCCCCGTGGGTGCTCTGGTTTCTTCACTTCGCTCTGTGTCACGAGGCTCGAAGCTCATCAGCCCCCGCACAGGGCGCATGCTCTCCGGAGCTCACACTGCAGCTTGCAGAGTCCCCCCGACCCTGCCCGCGAAGAATGCCACCACCCTCCCTCCATCACTGGACATTCGGGAGAGAGCAGAGTGGTAGAGCGCACTCAGTGCCATCGGGGCAGGTGACCCTCCCTGGGCAGGTGTCCTCCTCTGTGGGACAGGCAGCTGGAGAGGCAGCCACATTCTGCCTTCCGGCTGCTGGTGTCCCTGCTGGGCGCTGCCGCGGGGTCTGGGAGTGTGAGCGCAGCCCTACCTGCCCTGCATCAGTCACCCCAGCACCTTTTGCTGGTGTTTTCCGGTGTGGGAGGACCTGCGCCAGGTGCGGAGGGACCTAGCTCGGGCGCAGCAGCCCACCCAGAGAGGCCCGCGGCTCCGGCGCCAGGCGCAGTAGAGGGGCCAGGGCTCCCCGGGCTCAGAAGCATGTGCAGCACTGTCCCCTGCCCCCCGCCTGCTGCCAAACCCTCTGGCCTAACTGGGGTTTGGTTAGAACTGGGGTCTGAACTAAAGACCAGACGGGGATGTCTCTGTCCTGTGGACCTTCTTCTGAGACTCCTCCCGAGCAGCCTGTCTCAGCCAGGACACAGCAGCCACAAGCCTCGCGGCTGTCGGCGGCCCGCGGTGCTCCAACGCCCTGCTGCAAAGATCCGGTTGTGACGCTGTTCTCGAGCATTCTCGAGCTGAGACTCCCACTGATGTGTCGCTCCGGCTGCTCGGACTGCGACTCCGATGGCACAGACTCAAGATCCGCAAAGGCCACACGCGTGACCGTGGGCTCGTTTATCCTTGGGGGACAGCCTCCTGCTCTGCATGACATCAACATCTCTTCTGTGAACACGACGCAAAGGTCTATAACGCATCTTTTTCAGAGAGGACAGAACACTGGAACAGCCTGCATTTGCCCACTTCTCTGCTGGAAACCCTACCAGGGGCCGGTGCTGTGTGGCGCCGGGGGGTGGGGGGGGCAGGGGGTGGTCCCAGACTCCACACGTGCACGTGCTGCTGGAACACCAGGGGGCTCTCGGGGGGAGCTGGGAACCCCATGTTACAGGGACCTGCCAACGCTGGACACGAGGAAGTGTGTTATAGCGTGTGTGTCTTGACAGATTTCTCTGAAAAGTCATGGACTTGTAAGTTCCATTCAACGTTTCAGTTGCATCTTACTCTGACACCTACAGAACCTGCTGTGGTCCCTTCCCCCTCCCTCACCCCCACCCCCCACCCCCACCCGTGAGTCACAGGTCCCGGCCAACACCCGCTGCACCACACTGGCCAGAGCTGGGCTGCGCCCTGCAGCTCGGGAGCGGCGATTCATGTCATTTGACAACAAAGACAGTGAGCACGAAGCAGCCTCCCCACCCGCGTCTGTTAGAGACCCCACCTCCCAAACAGGGCGTGAAGGCAACGAATCGTGACATTTTCATGACGTTTTGAAGCTGTGATTAACTACAACTTAGAATGCCACTTAGACTTTAATGGCAATAAATATCAGCCAAAGCTATAGTTCAGCACTGTAGCCAAGGTGGTTTATTTTGCCCATTTATCTATGAATTCACTCGCCTATTGAACAAATGTCACCATTTGTCCCCATGTTCTTGACCCCGTATTCCTAAAAAGTGCATCGTGTGATGGAGATAGACAGGAACACAAGCAAAACAGAGAAAAGGGGACGGGAGAAGAGAGGCCGGGAGAAGGGACAAGTCAGGGTGTCAGGTGACATGAAGGCCTGTGGACAGGACACTGGCACCAGGGAGGGAAAGACAGGGCGCCTTTGCGCCACAGCACACAGCTGAGTGACGGGCGGGGGTTGTTGGGGCAAAGAAAGGAGGGCAGCGGAGCTGTGCCGAAGACAGCGCACCACTCTGACGCGAGATTTCACCATTCGTTCTGTTCAAAGATATGGGACAGAGTGGGCCAGGGTGACCCCAGGGGAGCGAGGGGCAGACCGTGGGCGGTGACAGAGGCCGAGGAGCCGGTCAGCTCACCGTGTGGAGCCCCCCGCTCAGCCTCCCAGAGAGCGGCGGGGCTGCTTCTCACACAGCAGCAGCACCCCCTCTGGTGAGCTGGTCCCCCCAGCCAGATGGGCCAGACCACGGGCTCTCAGCACCTGTTCCACGGGCCCAGGATACCCAGGCAGCAGGCACCCAGTGTGGGCTGGCGTGGGGGACGCTCGGCGCCAGGCAGGAAGACCTACTAAAGATCTGTTCCCATTGTTTCTCCTCATTGCTTTATCGTCTCTTTATTTTTTAAAGATTTTATTTATCTTTAGAGAGAGTGGAAGAGAAGGAGAGAAACATCAATGGGTGTTTCCCTCTTGTGTACCCCCAATGCGGGACCCAGCCCAAAACCCAGGCCGGGCGATTCCCAGACCCCTGACTCTCTGTCCCACAGGCCACTGCTCAACCCCCTGAGCCGCACCGGCCAGGGCTCATCCTCTCTGGAGATCACAGTCCGTCACGGAGGAGAGAATTCAGGTGAAGTATGGAGGAAGGACTGTTAACCTCCGCGTCTTAGAAATGGAGAGATAGCGGGTTGTGGTGGTGCTGGGGGCACGTAGCCGGAGGGAGGAAGCAGAGGAAGCTGTCTCCCCCGGGCCCTTGCAGGCAGGGGCAGGGGGACCAGAAGTGCCGGCCGGTTGCAGCTCGCCCCTGTGGAGGGGAAGGAGGAAGGGAGGGCCCCTGGAGGTGTGTCGGGATGAAAAGGCCCAGGACACGCGGCCCTGCGCGGCTGTGCCGGCGTCTCTCTGAAGACTCCCCCGGCTAGGAAGCCCAGTTTGGAAAAAGAGAGTCAAACCGGCACTGTTGTCTTCGTGTGAAACTCAGTGGCAAGGAGGGAGATGGAGGTGACGGCGGGGAGCAGTGGGCGTGATGCTGTCACTTTTCTCACTTCCCACGTTTCCAGGACACCTCCCCGCTGTCTCGGGAGAGGGACATTCGTGGCCAAGAGGTTGCATTATTGTAACAGTTACTGTACAAACACTATGGAAATTAATTTACCTGCGATAACCTGGCCACTTATCTTTTGTAATTCTTTCTTAGTACATAAGCAGAAAAAATGGTAAAGTGTTCACAGAAAATGCCAGGGCAGGATGGCGAAGTTGTTTCATAGAAAATAACCTAAACCATCCGCTTTGCATTGTTTTTGTTTTAATTAGATTCTTGGCATAAAATTGGGGAAAAATAATCACAGAACTCCAACAGAAAATGGTAGGGGTGCCATGAACACCTGCTCACCCACCACCCCTAAGATTGGCCCCCGCCCCCCTGCCCCCCCGCCCCCCCCAAGAACGCCCCAGGGAGGGGTGCCACCCTGGCCTCCGCAGTGCGTGGGTCTGCAGCGCGCTGTTCTCTCTGGGCAGAGCCAGGGCTGCAGAGCAGGGGGCGGAGAACCGGGGGTATCTGCTACCATTTATAAGCTATGAGTATTGGTTTTTTCTATTTAAAATTGAGGTTTTTCTTATGGGTGCTGTTTGTTTCCAAAGGGAGGATAAACGTTCTAATTTACAGATGGTGCATTTACAAATCAAGATTTTATGGTGTTTCACAGCGGCTGGTAAACATGAATATCACAGGAAAGTCCCACGTAACAGGTGCCGGTAAGTCGAAGCCCCCGATGGGGGGCAATGGGGCACCAGGCCCCGCCCACTTTTCCACGCTGAGGGGGCGGAGGAGGGGTCCCAGCTCACAGTTGCAAAGGACCGTGTCTCTGTTCCTGGCTGGCTACCTAACCGCAAAGGGCAACACGTCATTCCATTTCCAGCCAATAAATTTTTCCCAAGGCAGTCGACTATTCTGTTGGATTTTCATTTGAAAACAGTATGGCAAAATACCCAGCAGACAGGGTGATTATAAGAAAAGAATCAGCCCTGGCTGGTGTGGCTCAGTGGGTTGAGCGCTGGCCTGTGAACCAAAAGGTCGCGGGTTCCATCCCCAGTCAGGAAACATGCCTGGGTTGTGGGCCGGGTCCCCAGTAGGGGGCGCATGAGAGGCAACCACACACTGATGTTTCTCTTCCTCTCTTTCTCCCTCCCTTCCCCTCTCTCTAAAAATAAATAAATAAATAAAGTCTATGAATGTGAAACAAAGAACCAATACAACATCATTCCAGGGGGTCACCCTCTGCTTCATGGCTGAAATTCTAGTCCCACTTTCTCACCTGCGGGGTCCCCAGCTGGGACTCAGGAGTGGCCACCGGACGAGACCTGCGTGCTGCTTGTGAGCTGAGGTGATGGATGTACCTAAGATGATGCTACGCTTTTGCCCGTGAACGGAGTGAATATGCGTATCAGTTCTCCACATTTATTTCGTGCAAAGGAAAACCAAAAGAACCCGGCATAATTTCTAAGTATTAAAATTTAAAATCTCATTACTCTGGAGAGGCTTCCAAGTCCCTGGCTGTTCCACACATCAGACAAGGAACTGCCTCCAGCTGGGGTTGCCATGGCGACTCTGCACCTCTCCAAGCGCAGGGAACATGGGGACGGGGTGGGGGGGGGGTGGAACCGGTGTCACAGTCCCGCAGCCGAACTGCCTGCACTCCGCGCGCTCCCTCTGGGAAGGGAGCAAAAACCAAGAACCGCAGGGGATGGGGTGTTGCGCGGGGGTCATTTTGCCAACGACAAGCAAGAGCTGCTCCGTGCGGAGCACTCAGCCGGCCTCTGTCCGTGCTGAGTCCCCGCTAAGGGCAACCACTCGTTCGCCAGGACCAGCACCCTCCGTGGGCAGTGTCCATCTCCTCTCTCTGTGGACGTGGAGACAGGCTTCCTGAGACTGAGGAGCACCCTGAGGCTGCTCAGCTAGTAGTGGGGACGTGGGGACCCCCGCGAGTGGGCGCGGACCCGCCGCTGCCGCCGCAGGTTGCACACAGCAGGCGCCTTGAAGCCCCGCGCAGGGGTCCCGGGCCTCGGCTTAGCACATGCAGCTGCCTCCCCCCCACCCCCCCCCCGGGGTCAGGGTCACCTGCTGCCTCAGAGGAGTCAGCGCCCCATGGCCCCGCGACCCTGCGAGGCCCCGCGCCCTCCTAGCACCTGGCAGAGCCCCATAACCCGGGCACAGACCCGCATATTTGCCGTGCTCCTGCCGACACCAGTGCCACGTGGCACGCCGGCGCAGTAGGAGTGTGGGTGCCATGCGAAGGGGTCTGACCACAGTTTTAAATTAGATTAAATTAAACTCAATTCAAGTCAACTGGAAAACAAACAAAAACAAATCGTGGCCCCAGGCAGCTGCACCGGGCCCCCGCGTCGGACGCCCAGCTGAAAGTGGACCGAGGGCTTTGCCGCCCCTGCTTCCTGCTCAAATCGTGGCTGCGTGGCAGCGCGAGGGGTCCTCTCCAGAGGTCGCGTGTTCTGGGGACACCGCTTGAGCCCACAGGTACACGTGGGCTGCAGAGTGGAGACAGACAGACCCCGGGGTGCACACAGGCCCCCCAAGACTCCTTTGCCCTCACCCGTGGAGGGGTAGGCTATGGCCCCCTGGGACACCTTTGTTCCCTGCAAATAGGGCAAATCCGAGATAGAGCAGCAAATAAATCTCGAAAAACGAATCCTCTGCCCACAGGCATGTCCACAGCACGTGCGTCACCAGCGGTAACACCAGCCGGTTGTCCCGACAAACGGAAGGTATGGCCGTAGGTGGAGTCCGGCAAAGCGCGGCCCCTTTTCTGGGGCCCTGCTCCCCCAGATCGGCCTTTTCCAGGAAGGGGGGACCCCGGCCTCAGATGTCACACCAGCTGTCACCAAAGGCCCGTAGATTTTAAAATGACAGAGCTCTCAGTTTCTGCGTATGGACCGCAGCACGGAGACCTGCTAGAAGTAGTAACGCTTACTTCACCTCATTCCTTACTAATGGAAGGGACACTGGAGTCAGCCAGAGCTCTGCACCCACGTGAGACACAGACTCGCTGGTACATCGATTGAATCCTCATTAAAGGAAACAGATGCCTCTAAGGTCCCTTCACACAACCACACAGAAACGTGCGTGATATCCCAGAGGCTTTCATACATGCCGGGAAACCACTTACAGACTCCATCCCCGGTCCAGTATGCCCTTGCAGCCTCAGAAACCTCAGGCTGGAAAATGCCAGTCAACCTGTCATCGGACTTAAAGAAGTCAATACCCAGTAATCACAGACATCACTGCCTGACAGGTTTTCTGGACTGGAACATGAGGAGACGTCATTTTGCTCTCTGTTTAATCACAGATTTTATCCAAGCAGGCGGCCCCTCTCTCTGGACCGCCTGCCACGGGCAGGTGTTCTCCCGGCTGAGTAACTACCTGTCTTTCGGCTGCTGGGGCTGCCTTACTGGGCTGGCATCAATCTCCGGGAAAAGCAGGCCCTCCGCCCGTCGTTCTGCTCCGTGATTTCTACCTCGAGTTGGCCACACACTACCACTGTGGCCACAAGTGACCCTCTTTACGAACCCCACAAGAGTGACTCAGTGGCCCTGCCAAGGCTGAGAACACAGACCCCACAGCAAGTGGGAAGCATGGTGCCACCTTCCAGGACTGAGATTCCGCCAACATCCCATAGTCACACGGGTGGCAGATACGTGGCGGGGTCCCCGTGCCGCTGCTGACGGCTTTACTGAGGGGTAGTTCACCACTGTGGCCGTCTTTCCCGCAGTCGCCTTCTCAACTCTGTCCCTGTGGTCGCGTGTGAATCGTGGGCACTGCGCTGCTCCCAAACCCTCAGAGATCGTGAGAGAGTGCGTCTGGGGCTCTCGCCACCACGGCCCGGCCCCCAAAACCACTCAGCCCTGAGTTCTGTGCCGGGAAAACCTGTGTTCCTCCTCCTGCCGCCTTCGCCATTTTTCCCTATTGACCACTGACCACTGGCCCCGTAACCCAGTTTCCCTTCTCCGAATCGACGCCTCTTTCTAACTTCAGCGAGCCTGGAACGGGCCTTTGCCTGGGGAAATCGCTCAGCTCCCATGTTCTCCACCCTTCGGGAAGTCTCTCCCAAGCAGGGGCGACACCTTCATTTGTCCGCAACAAAGAAAAGACAGTCGAAAATGAGCAATTTACTATCTGCTCATTTTTTACTGCTCACAAATTACTGCCTTGTAATGTATATTTATTAGATTTAATTTGCCTGGTTCTAGAAGAGTCGCGTAAACAAATCTGGCGCCATCACAATGTTAATGGGAATCGATGTCGTGTTCATTACTGTGCGCTTCCCGACGGCACGTGATTTACAGGTTGCACCGCGGGAGGCGGCCGTTCACAACCATAGCCTTGCACGCACAACCCTTCATTCGGAAAGTAGACGGTCTCTCGGAAAGCCAATCGCATCCCCTTCGCACTTCCCGTCAGTCTCAGCAGAGGCGGCTTTTCTCCTCCCTGTGGCCCCCCACTTGTATTTCTCTGTCTCTCTCTTCAACCGCCTCTCCCACTCCCCTTCCTGGTCCATCCCACACGCGTTAGCAGCTCGTATTTCCTGTCACTGACTCGCTGTTACCGATTTCCTCTGTGTAACATCCAGATCTCCTCCCGTGCTAACCCGCAGTCCTTTGCCTGACTCACACCCCTTCCCCACCTTCTGACCCAGGCCACCACGCTACGTCATGGAGGTCATCAAATTGCTGATGAACTTCAGTCACAGGCAAGAGTCCACCCACCCTCCCCGGACGACCTGCAGTGCGCACTTCATCCCTGCCCCGCCCCCCCAGAGCCCCCCCGCCTGGAATGTCGCCTCCGTCTCTGACCTCTCAGGTGAGGCCTTCAAGCTTCCCCTTCAGTGGGACCCTCCTGTGGTTCCTGCAGCCCCCGAGCCCCCGCCGGCCTCCTGCCTCGGTCACGCACGGCCACATCCTCAGTTTTGCTCCTGAGGAGCTGATTTGCCTTGATGCCCCTGATGTGTGGTGGGTTCTCCGACGGCAGCCGCTGTGTCTTCCCCCCCACCGAGCCACGCGGGTCACAGTGGCCACCCGCCACGCACTCGGTGCTTGGTGGGCCTCGGCGGGTCTCAAGCGGACCCCACGTGGGTGCATGTTGCTCGTCTGGTCATGTCTGTGTAAGATCCGGAATTTCCGAGAGTGGGATCTGCTGACCAGCAACATCAGCATCACTCAGAAGTTGTTAAAAATGAACATTTTCAGACACCCCCAGACCTGCTACATCAAAACCTCCGGGACAGGCCCCAGAGGCCTGTGTTTTCCGAGTTGTCGCAACAGCAGGGCCAATCGAACAGCCCCAGGCAACACAACCACGCACGCGCCCAAGTGTCATTTCTGAAAACACCCTGACCTGCCTGAAACCAGGCACACAGTGACCAGCCAGGGCCCCCTGTGGCTCACAAAGCCGGACAGTCCCAGAAAAGCCGCTGGTTTATGAGAGCGTCCTTACACATCAAAAAGGGTTGGTGGTAACGGCGACCACCCCAGGCGTCACCTCGCTTCTCCTCGTTCTCCCCAAATGCTGGCTCATCCGTACAGACTCAAAATCGGAATCAAAATTGGAATGGAAAGCCCAGAAGTTACGGCTCGACACTTGTGCCAGTCATCCCACACCACGGAGAATTCGGAAATGTTCGAAGGCCCACACACCAGACGGGGGTGACCCCACCCCAGTCCTTTCTGGCTCACCTCATCTTGGGGGTGAGCTCAGGGACAGGGACGCAGGCACAGGAGCTCCGGACACCAGAGAGGACCCTGCATGTACCGCCCGAAGACAATCTGTGCTTCCCAGAGACTCGGTCGTTAATCTCATCCCCACTTAACTTCACAGGGGGCTATCAGGGCTCAGCAAAGGAACAGAACAGGAAAGAAACAGGGAGACAGATCCATAGATGGGTAGCCAGATGACAGACAGACACATAGATAGCGAGGGGATACATAAAATGTCATAGATGTATAGGAGATAACAGAAGGTAGGAGAGAGATTGTTGTAAGCAATCGGCTTACAGGATTTGGAGGGCTGTCAACATCAAAACCTGCGGAGCGGGCTGGACACCCAGGGAGGCGCGGGTTTGGCAGCTGTGGTCGAAAGGCTCCCGGGAGCAGAGCCCTCTCTTCTCTTCCTTTCAGGGATCCTCGGTCTTTCTTCCTTGAGGCTGTCGGCCCACGGGCTGAGCCCTCCCCCTCCCCACCACCTTGTGGAGGGCAATCTGCTTCACTCAAAGATTGCTGGTTTAAAGGTCATCCCATCCAAAAATATCGGCACAGAGACCTCTGGACCAGCGTCTGACGGAACATCTGGGCTCAGGACACCAGCCACGCAGTGTCCAATGTCCGGGCAGGGCTGCCTGGAGCCTTGGCAGACCAATTTTGGTCCCTAAGAGGATCAAAACCCTGTGGTACATTTATGCGAGGGAATACTACACAGCAGAAAGAAAGAAGAAGCTCCTACCTTCGTGACAGCACGGATGGAACTAGAGAGCATCATCCTAAGTGAAATAAGCCAGGAGGTGAAAGACAAATACCACATGATCTCACCTATAAGTGAACCCAATCAACCAAACAAACAAGTGAGTAAAACAGAACCAGAGACGTGGAAATAAAGAACAAACTGACAGTGACCAGAGGAGAGTGGGGAGGGGGATAATAGCACAAAAAAGGCAAGGGTCATCAAGGAACACGCATGAAGGACCCACGGACAAGACAAGGGGGGGCAGGGATTGAATGTGGGAGGTGGGGGAGGGTGGGGCAAGGGAGAGTAATGGGGGTAAAATGGGGACAGCTGTACTTGAACAACAATAAAACAATAAAAAACAAAATAAAATAATGTCTGAGTTTTGTTGGCCATATGGCACAGATCTCAGAAAATATTTGCATTACCGTAGCAGAAATCCATTCATCTCGAAATACATC
Organism: Sturnira hondurensis; assembly: GCF_014824575.4. NCBI lineage: Eukaryota > Metazoa > Chordata > Mammalia > Chiroptera > Phyllostomidae > Sturnira > Sturnira hondurensis. Next base: position 51,783 of record NW_028093029.1, read on the forward strand.
CCAATGACAAGTCTCCGTGACAAAATGGGTACTTGTGCGCCCGTGTCTGCTTACATTGATTTAAACCCTTGCTGCACATCCAGCTCCCGGAGCAAGGTAACTCTCAGGTTCCCGGTGCCGCCTCCCCTGCCTTCCAAAGCCCCCGAGGAGCGCTCTTCTGCCTCACTCTCCGAGCCTCGCCGGTCGGCCTTGGCCACGGAGCTGGTGTCGCCGACGTTTCTCCCGGGGAGCCCTCTGCTTGTCGCTGACGGGCCCTTCTCCCGCGGCCACCAGAGACTGAAACCCAGAGGTCTTCACAAACTGTCTATTCCATTTTCAGGACTTCCTGTCTCCCTGCTAGATTTTAACTCAAAATTAGACCTAAATATATTATAGTGTTTCATCCCACTTTTTGATACTACAGAATCCTTCTAGGTTCTTTATTGTCCCCTAAGATACAGCCACTGGAGTGGCATTTGCCTCTTGCCATGGAACCCAGACCACTCCCCACCCCACTCCGTCCCACCTCACTCTGGGACCCAGTTCCAAGGGCCACCAGGCCCTGCTGGTCCCACGCCCGAACTTGGGTTACTCACTCCCAGGAGAACTCCCAGAGAGACCTGGGAGAGAATCCCGGCTGCCCATGTATAAACTCTACAAACTTAGAAAATATTCTTAAGCTAAATAAGCATCAATTAGAAGTGTTTGTGATAACAATGCATGCTCCATGTATTTATTCAGTTTCCATTAATTGAATGTTAATGAAGCAAGTGAATAAAACCAAATTCTGACAAAATTAATTATCCTCATAGTAAACTAACTATAATAGGACTGAGGCATTTTGCACAACAAATTGTTGCTGGGAATACTTGGTCAGCTCCCTGGGCTTTGGCACGAAAACACACACTTATTTCAGTAATTATGGGTAACATCCGTATTGTAGCTATAAAACTTTTGACATGAAAGCATTCTTTTTTTCCAACATGGAAAGCCACTGAGATTCTTATTTCAAATGTTGGTACCACCAGAAGATGGGCCGCACAGAAAAACAGATTCTGTCTGAGAGCATGACTACTTTTAAATATATTCAGCACTTCAAATCTTGCAACTGGAGATTTAAGTGAATATAAGTGTTGATTGCAAAACATCTACAGTGTCTCTAATTACAGGATATGCATCTTAGAGAGTTGTATGAACGAATGTATTAATTAATTTCTTAAAGCTCTGATTACTGCTTTCTCTTTGCAGAGAATTTTATTCCAACAAGTTTGTTACAATGGTTCATGCTGTGCAAATTGCCTTTGAAAATTTTATTACATCTGAGCCGCCCCGCAGTATTGGTAAGACATTGTACGCACGTTCCCACGTGAGAAAACTGAGTTTTAAGCAGTGACTCTGTTCCTAGACCAAAATAACAAAGCTACTAATCAGCAAGGCGCAACACCCTGCAGCGTGACCGCACTCCCGTCCGAAGCCCATCGTCCTCGGGTAGTCATGGTAATGACATGTCTGTTACCCAAGGACCTGAGTATTGCTCAGCATCTCTCATCACGAGGACATCCCAGGGTCCCTGTGAGGGCTGGACCAGACTGGTCACTGCCACTTGGAGCTCAGGCCACGCCCACAGGCCCTTCTGCACAGGCTGTCCTGGATCTGGTCCCTTTCCCCAGCTCAAGCGTCATGGTCGGCACTGATTCCCAGAAACCCGGAAACACGGACCCCAACAGCAAGTGGGGTGCCTCAAAGTGCCCCTCAATCTAACACGCCTCTCCTTCCTCTGTAGAACCAGGTGTTATTTTCATGGCTTCCCAGCCCACACCTTCCTTGTCCGGGCAGCCTGGACACCACTTTAAATTGTCCTCTTAGGGCCGTCCAACCTTGTGGCATCTCCGGGCCACACTGGAGGAAGAGGTGTCTTGGGCCACACATTAAACACACAAACACTAACAAAAACAAAAAAGCTCAATTTTTTAAATGAATTTACGATTTTGTGGTGGGCACGTTCACAGCCATCCCGGGCTGCATGGGTGGACACCCCTGTGTGTGTACAGAACCCGGGAACATTGAAGTACAAGCAAAGGGTGTGGGCCGATGACCTGGACACCTGTCCTGAGTGCCCTGCTGTACTCAGACGTTTCCAGTAGGTTCCGAGTTCGAGGCCCACCCCCCAAACCACCACAGCACGGGCACCAACACCAATTCCACCTCCACCCACCCCACCCCCTAGAGAAGCTCTTCCCCGTGAACTCTCTCTGCCTTTGGACTCCATGCATCGGACCCAGTTCTCTCCAGTGGAAACACAAAGTGTANAAGCAAAGGGTGTGGGCCGATGACCTGGACACCTGTCCTGAGTGCCCTGCTGTACTCAGACGTTTCCGGTAGGTTCCGAGTTCGAGGCCCACCCCCCAAACCACCACAGCACGGGCACCAACACCAATTCCACCTCCACCCGCCCCACCCCCTAGAGAAGCTCTTCCCCGTGAACTCTCTCTGCCTTTGGACTCCATGCATCGGACCCAGTTCTCTCCAGTGGAAACACAAAGTGTAGAATAAACCCACTTCTCTTCCGGTGAAACAGAGGCAGAGACACTAGTGCAGAGAGAACACGGTGCAGAGCTGGAGACAGACTCATTTGCGTAAAAGAATTAAAGCGCAATAAACGTGCACCGGCAACTCTGACAAGGGACCAGCCACCGACAGATGCTGTCGGAGAGACTGGCTCAGGGGGGTGGGAGGTGAAGCCGGGGCACCGCACCGAAATGGTCTCTGTGTGAACTAACAGCCCAAATGCAAATGCAAAACTTTAGTTAACTAAAGAAAATGCAGGATGGCTTTGACGCAAAAGTAGGGTGCAGATTCTTAACTACAAAATCACAAATCATAGGGTTAAAATTGTTTGTTCTGTTAAGCACACAAGGACAAAGCTAAACAAATAACAGTGAGGAAGATGTTATTGGCAATGCCTACAGATGACATGGCAATAATATCAAGAATGTACAAGGAGGCCCTAAAATCCCTGAGAAGGAGACAAAAGCCCCAATGGAAAAATGGAGTGAGGACATGCGAGAGAAAACAAAGTTTAGGACACAGTTGACCAAATAATTACTTAAATTTATTAGGGATCAAAGAAATGGAAATTGAAGCAAGATGGCATCACTCTTCACTTAACCAAACAAGCGAATATGAGAAGGTTAGAGGACACCAAGTCTGGCTCACGAGCAAGGACGGCAGACCCACGGTCCCAGCACACAGTCAGCACGGACATCCTGAGATGAATACGACTTCATCCTGAGATGAATCCTGAATACAACACGGCTGTATTCAGCCACACTGAGCACACACACACCGTCTGTTCCGAGATTCAGAGCCCGGGTTGATTCTCACCAAAGCCCACGTGAGAACACATGCTCACGGCAGCCATGGGGTGGTGAAGGAGGCTGGAGCCGGTCAAGGGGGAGTCACGTGGACAGGGAGTGAACAGCGGTCTGGGTGCGGGCCACTCAAAGCGCCAGGCGGCAGCAGGAGCAACGACCCTAAGGGACACAGAGCAGGGTGGATGGACCTTTTGACACAAGTCATTCGAGTGAAAAAAATATTTTGAAAAGATATGTAATAATATCATCTATATAAATTAAAAACATACGGCACACGACCACCTCTCGGAACGCCTGTGGAATGAACCGAGATGGGCACGTAGGCAATAACCCAGGTCACAAGATGACCGCAAGTGACGGGCAAGAGAATAGAGATGAGACGTTGGCCAAAGTGAAAGTTAAAATGCTGAGCAAAAAAAAAATCTTTAAAGAAACACAGAAGAGAACCCCAGGTGGGCCCGTGTGGCACACGACACACACGGGAGTATAAGCTCAACTCTGCACCGGGGGACGAGGTTCACGTGAAGGCCCGCTGGCCCCTGCCCAGACCCTGCGTGCTGTGAAGACATCTGTCCCTTGACCCAAGTGGCCGCTTTCCCCACCTTTCTCTTCTCCCCCAACACCCCAGGCCGATGGGACTGGGACACACGAGCCGGCGGACCAGCCCTCCCTCAGCCCATGGCCAGGGGGGCAGGCGGGCGTCTTTCCTGCTGCATTGTCCTCCCCCCGTAAGAAGACCCAAGTTTCTTACAGAGGGCTGATGCTGTTCTTCCTCCGTTTTCCTACTGGAAGCAACAGCTGGGGTTGGCCACATACAGCATCCACTTTGCCACCTAAATGAGAAGTCACACAGCAGGAGTGGGGACAGGAGAAAGGGCCCTGGTCCTCGCTGATTCCCAAGAGCGGTGGTACTGCCCTTGGTCTGCTTTGCTCTGCAAGTTCTTGTTCCCATTTCAAAGGACGATACAGCTAACGGTGTTGCCCCCTCATTACCGAGACACAAACCAGTCGCTCCGTCCCAGCCCAGCGTGCCGGTCCTTCCCATGGGCCTCCGTGTCCCAGCCCTCCACCCACACAAGATCCACAGTGCTGGGTGTAACACTTGTGTCTGTACTTAGCTATAGTGTAATAAGTGAACATACATGTATGGGTTCATAAATGGAAAGGAACCGATATTTGAGTTCAACCAACAAAAACACACAGACTTATCCTAAGAAGGTCACTGGCCCTGAAGCCACTGATGGCCCTTACATAGAAGAAACCAGAGTTGTGAGGAAAGAAAGCCTTTTATTCAGAAACTGCTATTTTTGCTCCATTTTTGTGCACCCCAGGTGCTCAGCCCCCTGCTTGCACAAACAGCCATGGTACAGAGACAGAAAAACATATGAGAATTTACATTCAAAAATGATCCAGATAAGATCTTCTGTCTCCAGTGATGTGGTAGAACCACGCAGCCTCCAGCGCCAAGGAGCTTCTTCGAGGTTAAATCAGGTTTCTGACAGACATACTAATTCTTTACTTTGGTGTGAAATCCACAGAGAGAGGGCATCACTTGGGCTTGGATTTGAACCTGGAGTGACGATTAGTAGCAAAAGGACCCTGTAGAAAAATGGCTAATAGCAACCAGAGCCGTACCCGCAGCCATAGCGAGAGCCGTAGCCACAGCCGTAGCCACAGCCAGAGCCGTAGCCACAGCCATATCCAGAGCCGTAGCCACAGCCATATCCAGAGCCGTAGCCGCAGCCATAGCGGGAGCCGTAGCCACAGCCGTAACCACAGCCAGAGCCGTAGCCACAGCCATATCCAGAGCCGTAACCACAGCCATAGCCACAGCCAGAGCCGTAGCCACAGCCGTATCCAGAGCCGTAGCCACAGCCGTAGCCACAGCCCCCGTAGTAGTTGCCACACATGGTGTCAGGCGGTGAGGATGCAGGCGAGGAGCAGGAGGGTACTTCTGAAGTATGAGCTGCCTGCTCTCCCAGGAGCTTTATATGCACCTCCGGGGTGGGTGTGTCAGACCGCGCGTGGTCTCTGTGCCTTGTTTTACAACCGTTTCTCTCCGGTGAGCTCACTCTGTGCACCGCGATTGGCTAGGACGCCGTGACTTATTCTCTGCCATCCTAGACATGCTCTCCGGCCCCAAAGCACGAGGAAGGCACATTTCTGAGCACCCAGACTCATGCAACCCTAGTTTTATCTTCCGTAATTGCACTAAGTGGCCGTGACGGAACATGCCACCCAAACCCACCGACCTATAAATGTGTGTTTACTGCTTTGCTCTCTCAACTTCTCAGAAATTTCCTGTTAAACACAAACTCCTACTCACTGCTGTTAATAGCCACCTCATTGTCATCGTCACACCGTCGTGGGCTTTTTTCCTCCTTTCCTCATATTTGGGGGGGGTTTCATCATAATCATTCTTAAAGCACTTGTCACGGGTGTTAGGACAGGGAATCAAGTTTTCCAACACGTTATGCACACCCCCTGAAATAGTCTTCTTGTCTCTGAAGGAGAATTTGTCCTCCCCCACCTTCCCAGTCAGGTTACGACATTTCCGCCTCAGGAGCAGAAGTGTTTGTCCAGCTCCTGATGGATAAGTTCTGTAAAATGTATTATTGATTATTTGAAAAGGACAAGCCTTCCCCAGAGCTTCAGCCCAGAGTGGAGGAACCGCCTTGCCCTGACAACACATGTGCCACGGCCCAGTTCTTGTTTGCGTGTCTGTGTGCGGGTTTCCTCGGCCTGTTCTCCTGTCTCTGTTAGGTTACTTCCACGCCCCCCACAGCCAGTCCCCACCGCCCAACAACCACTCCACACCCCCACCCCCACCCCCACCAGACTCTGCCGCGCTGCCTTGACTTTACCCTCCCTCACCCGTCTTCTCCAACCGGCACTGTTTTCCTAAAGACATTTGTGTCCGGCGACTTTGGCCGGAAACCTCGCAATCAGGACATCAATCACAGATGGCCTGCCTGGGGTATTTGTTACCCAGCCTTACTTCCCACTGGCAGTCACGTCTCCGGCTGTTTCCTGATGAACAGCCTTCTGCCCGGGGCTGTGTTGGGCGAGGACAAATCCTTCTTCACGTCTTCCTAACGTGGGGCCCTTCTATTCCCCACCTGGGCTTCTCCCGCCACACGCTGGCATAAAACTAAAGAGCTTGCATCGGTCTGAGTCCCATCAGGAGATGGAAACACACACACAGCAGGTAAAACAGGAGAAGTTCAATGTAAAAATTATTAAATTTGGATAAAAGGTTAACTATGCAGTACAAGGAAAGAGCCTGCCACCAGCCCCCTGGAGCACGGGCGGTGAGCGAACAACCCGCCCTGGCTATGTGGACGTGCGGAGGGTCTGGGCTGGCCTGCGACGAGGCAGATCAGCCCTGGCCACGTGGATCGCTCGGTTGGAGGGTCCTTCTGTGCACTGGCAGGTCACCGGTTCGATTCCCACTCAGGGCACACACCTAGATTGCGGGTTCAGTCACTGTTTATCTATTTCACCCAAGCACTACGGTCCCCACACAAACAGCCTTTCAAATCCCTATGTTGACTGGTACTGAGACATTCATCACACTAAAACTTTAAGTACAATACTCAATGTTGCTGTGGTTTTCCATGTGTGTGTTAATTAACATTTTTCATAATGACTTTTCACAACTTCCTTAGAAAATGAACTACTGCGTGTGTGACTGTCCTCACGACACTTCACCTGAGGCATTTTCAATGACAGTATTACTATGAAAACACAGAATCAAGCAATATGTCACAAGGCTTGGCTTCATGGCTTATTTTGAAGCCCAGGAACCATGGACGAACTGAGAGCACCTAACTCAAAAACAGGCTGTGCATTGGATGGGAAGGAAGAGCCCTGCCTCGGAGATCGCCGGTCTGTTCAGAGGGTGAGCACGCTGTGGTTGGAGGTCTCCGAGGAGGGGCGTCTTGTCCCTCATTCCCAAAGGGTGCACCCCTCCGAAAGTGCCACGAGAACTGCACCGATAGGAAGGCACTTCTCTCTTCACCCCCGTACCCCTCCGATATCCATTCTGACGGAGAAAAGACGAGGTCAGCCCGACTCCCCACACCAGCAGGCAGGACTCCCCACCTTTCGGGCACCTGAGCTGCTAAGAGACAGCACCAGGCTCAGGGTCCAGGTGTGGGCCTGACAGCCACGCGGAGGGGCCCGCAGAACCTGGGCTCTGAGCGTCATCTCCCATTGGTGGCGGAGGCTGAGAGGGGTGGGCTCCAAACCGAAATAGCGTCCCCAGACCCCCTTGGTCTGACATGTGATCTACAATGTGTCCCCAAAGACAGGTGCGCGGGCTTTCCTTGAACACTTTCAGTGTGGGGGCCTCTCCACTTCTTGTTGTAGGTGGCTGCATTCTGTTGTGAAGGCCTCTTGGGAGCAGTATCTGCGCCAGCTCTGTCGCGTCCCCACCAGGAAGGGCTCCCCTATGACTTAGGGTCCTGGCCCACAGGCCCTTCCTCCTCTGAGAGCCACCCCCGCCCCCAAGAAGTCTCCCAGCAGCTCAGCTTCATGCAAACCGTCTCTGTCCTGCCTTCGCTGGGGTCCAGCTCTGCCGGCTCTGCAGCCCCACCTGGCGAACACAGTTGCTGTCCCCTCACCTCCATCCCCGCGCCCTGTCTCTTCCTCAGGACAAGGGGGTCAGAACATGGGCGTCACCTCTGGCCACCCCCCAAACCTATGAAAAGCTGTTCCTCTCACCGCTGCCCTGTTGTTTTCGAGACCAGGGCCATGTTTTTCGGTGACTCTGACTCTACACCCTGCAGCCATGGTTTAAATTTTAAAACTCACTTTTTAAAGTGAGAGTAAATATTAAAGGTCAGACAGACCTGTCTCCTGCCTGTGTCAGTTCTCTCATGACACCCAGAGTACACAGGACTGTCACCCCTGCTCAGATGCCCTCGCAGATGGACAGCCCCTCTGGCGCCCAAATCCGTGTTTGGTTATTGTGTTAATAAAACTGTCACTGACGGAAAGGATGAACTCACCGTGGCTTCAGATCGGATCCTAGAATTTCCAGAACACCAACTTCAGTCTGTTTTCTAGGAAACAATTATGTAAGTGTGGGTGGAGTGAGGGGACAGTGCCCTTTACGCAAAATGCCCTCGGGGACACGATTCTGAGAGCCCCGCCCCCACCATATTTCCCCCTCACTCTCTGAGCTGCGCCTGCAAACTTCGGAGTCCAGACCACAGCACAGAGCCCCCACTAGTCCCATACCCTCTAAACCAAACACCTTTCTTCCCCCCTCCAGTTCGGTCCACATGCGGAAAGGGTTTGAATTTGTGTCTGCAGTGGACGTGAAATGTGATAAAGAAGAAAAAAAGTTGCAAACACAGGAAGAAATGGCTGGATAAATCAATGAATCTTAAAATCCAAGCAACCAGTCTTAGCTCCATACAACCTAAGGCCATCTGGCCCTTCGGACCTCCGCAGCCCATTCTCCCACTGTCCTGGCCGCATGGGCCGCCCCCCAGCCCCAGCCCCTACGCACCCTGAACCGGCGCCACCTTCGAGCCCCAGCTGCCACGGGCTTCCCGGCCCCGCCTGCACCTGTCAGATTCAGCTTCGGCCGTTCCTTCTTCTTCTGACCCTCCTGTCTGCAACGGTGCCATAGGGTGATGTTTCTTTAATGCAACTTCAGTTTTTAGAGCAAGGTTCCTTTTTGGTTTTTGTGGGTTGTTTTTTTTGTTGTTGTTGTTTTTGGGTTTTTTTTAGAGAGAGAGAAGGGAAAGAAAAGGGAGAGAAATGTGAATGTGAGAGAGAAAAACTGATTGGTCACCTCTCCTATGTGCCCCAGTCAGGGACTGAAGACACATCCCAGCCTCATGCCCTGACCAGGGATCAAACCAGTGACCTTTCAGTTGGCGGGATGACGCACAACCCACCGAGCCACACCGGCGGGAAATAGGGCAGTTTTACATTCAAGATAGAGCCGAGCAGAAAGCCCAGCTTTCCGCACGCCCCTCCCCGCCCCAAGCACAACCTTCCCCACTGGCGATGCCGGTGGCACGTTTGTGCCTTGCCACGGGCCTCCCTGCCATCCGAGCAGCACCTTCCTCGGCGAGGGGTTGAGGCTGTGGCCACTGAGTAACTGGGTGGTCTGTTCTCTTGTTCGGTTTGAAGAGTCTTTGTATAATTTCTCCCATATCAGGTTTGTCTTTTGTGAATGTGTTCTCCCATGTGTGACTTGTCTCTTGCTCTCCTGACATTACCTTTCATGGAGCAGAAGGCTGTAGTTTCAGCGAAACCCGGCCCGTCCACTCTTTCTTCCGTGGACCACACCTTCGGTTTGCATCAAAAGGCCAAACTCGGCATCAGCTAGAGTCCCTCCTGGGTTATCTTCCAGGAGTTTTGTGATCTGGTGTTTTAGATTTGGGTGTGAGATCCACGTTCGAGTTAGTTTTGTGAAGGGTACAAGGCCTGTTTCCAGATTCAGCGTGTTGCAGGCAGGGCCCCGTTGTTCCAGCGCCCTTCGTTGAAAAGAACGTCTTTTTTTTTTTTCATTTTATTTTCTGTGCTCCTTCCCCAGAGATCAGTGGACTATATTTATGTGAGTTTACTTCTGGTTTCTCTATTCTGCCTCATCAGTCAATCTGTTCGTTTTTTCCACGAGTACCACCTGTCTCGATGACCGCAGTTCACAGGGAGGTGCGAAATCGGTCGCGTCAGTCCTGCGGCCGCGCTTCTCCTTCAGCACAGGGCCGGCTGCTTTCAGGGCCTTCGCGCCTCCACATACCCTTTGCAGTCTGGGGTCTGACCCAGGATTGCTCTGAATCTGAAGCTGAAGTCGGAAAGAAGAGCTGACGCCTTGACAACATTGAGTCTTGCTACCCGCAACCATGAAAGGCTGTCTCTCAGGCTTCTTGTAGTTCTTCTTTGACTTCTCTAACAGAGTTTGGGAGGGGAAGTTCGTGTAGATCTTATACACATTTTTTAGACTTATATCAAAGTATTACATTTTGGGGGTTGCTGTTGTAAATTTAATCTCACATTAAATTTCTAATTTCACGTGTTCGGGGTCGACACGCACCAAGTCAGGGGTATCTGCGTATCAACCTTGTATCTGCAACCTTGTTATAACCGCTTCTCATTTCCAGGGGAGGTTGTAGATGTACTTGTATTTTCTAAATAAATGACTGTGCCATCTTGCAAAAAGTTCTATTTCTTCTTTTCCTGTCATTATAACTTTTTTGTCTTAGGTCACCAGCAAAGGGCTGAGAAGCGGTAAGAGGACATCTCTGCCTCTTCCCCGTCTCGACAAGAAGCTTCTAGTTTCTCACCGCAGTGTCTTGTTAGCCTCCAGGTTTGGTAGATAGTCTTTACCAAAACAAGAGTCTTTCTCTCCCCAGTTTCCGAGGGAGGTTTCCATGAGTGGGTTCTGGATTTTGTCAAATGCTTTTTCTGCATCTACTGAAACAACTGTGTGATTTTTCTTTTTTTGGCTGTTGATGTGACAGATGACATTAACGACTTTTTGAGGGTTGAACCAACCTTGCAAGATTGGGACAAATTCCATTTGGTTATAATTCACTGTATCCATTGTGGGATTCGATTTCATAATACCTTGTTGGGAATTTTTACACCAACATTCATTTGAGATATCAGTCTATTTTTTTTCCTACAATATCCTTATCTGGTGTTGGAATTAAGGCGATGCTGACCCCATAGAGTGAGTTTATAAGCATTTCTTTACTCCGTCCTCTGGAAGTGGTCGTGGAGAATTGGTATAACCTATTTCATAGAAGTTTTGTAGAGTGTACCAGCGACTCATTCTGGTTTAATGCTTTCTCTTGTGGAATATTAAGTATTGATTCAACTTCTTTAATAAATATAGTCCTATTAAGATTTTCCATTGCGGTTTTGGTAGACCATCTGATTATTCGTGGCAAGTAACTGTTTATTTTTTACAATTCTGTTCATTTGTTTTTATTCAGCTATTTAGATGTCTGCTTGCTTTTTAAACTTTTGTCTTACTTCCCACTAGAATATGCCCTCTTTGACTACAAGGATAAAAATTCTTGCTCAACGTTGCACTGAAGCCCACCACAGATGTCAGAGAAGATGTAAATAAATGCAAAGATGTACCAGGTTCATGGGTAGGAAAACTCAGTTTTGTGAAGATGTCTATTCTCCCAAAATTAATCTGTATTCAACTCAGTCCCAGTTGTAATCTCAGCTTTTTTAACATTGAGATAGAAACCAAAAGAGCGAAAATAGCCAAAGTACTTTTGACAAGGAGCATTCGAGCACTCACATTACCTGACATCCACACCGCTCCTGCGACTCTGTGGCAAACAGAACCTCGAGCTGTGGGCGGGGGAGGGGACGCAGGAGCAGGTGGAGGGGTGCGCCGACCCGGGGCTCGGCCAACGAGGGGTCGCCCGGCTCCGCAGAAGGCCCCAAGTAGTGACATCGAAGCAGTTGCAGCCCCCAAAACACAGACACGTGCAGGAACAGAGGACATCTGTTTATTGACAAGACAGCTTTCCCAACTACGGAGTAATTTGTGCCCATGGACAACACAGAGCCAGAGAATGGAACAGCCAATAATTCGTATTTTGAACAGAATCAGAATCCAATCTTCCATCCTCAGGTCACTTAACAGAAGCATTCACAATTCCTCAGAGACAAACAAGTTCTCTGAAGTCAATACAGGCAGTATGCAATCCTTACATGACTGTACAGCTGATAAGACGGGGCATCCTTTGGAGGAAAAATGTTGATTTTTAAATATTTTGTAAGAGGCACAGGATGCTGCAAGACGATGTTCTACCAGCAAAAGGAGTAACATCTTCAGCAGCAAAATGGTCGGAAGGTACAGCAGCCACAGCCACAGCCACAGCCAGAGCCAGAGCCAGAGCCAGAGCCACAGCCGGAGCCGGAGCCACAGCCAGAGCCGGAGCCACAGCCGTAGCCGCAGCCGCAGGCGTTCCCGTAATAGTTGCAACACATGCCGGCAGAGGGTGAGGTTTTGGTGCAGCGGCAGAAGGTGCTTCTGAGGTCGACCGTCCCCTGCAACCCTGGAGCTTTATATACGGACCAGAGGGCCCGGGAAGGCTGTTCATCTGGTGACTCACGTCACCGATGTTGTTCACGGCGGGTGCCTGCAGGTCACACCTGTCGGCTGACAGTGGGGGCTTGGCGTTTTCCTAAATAGCATCTGCCTTAGATAACCCGTTAGCAGAGAGTCCCCAACGTTGACTGGAGAAGCGTGTTTGTGTCGTGCTGCTGGGGCGTTGCCTGGAGCCAGTCAAACGTCTACAAGGGGAGTCCCTTCGACCCTCCGGCTACCAAACACCTCATTCCCTGCCGCGGTCCAGCCAGAACGGACTGCATACATACAGTCCAGGGGTTCCTGAAAGGTGGGTGAGGCGTCGGGATGGAAGACAGACACCCGACTGGGTGCCGGAGAACAGCCAGCCTCTGTGAGACTGACCCAACTCCCAGAGTCTGATTTAGGCTTTATTTTTATACAGGCTTTATTTGTATAACATTAAGGAACAGGGGCATGGCATGATCAGTCAAGTAGAAAAAACCAATACAGAGGTAACCAGGAAAAGTACAAGAATTTCCATAGTTTCAGTTGTGTTAAACAAAAGTTGTTTTGACCAGGAGAACCATTAATCAGACAATTTGAAATAGCTCTATGTACAGAGTTTGAATGTCTTATTGTTTATTAAAGGTCTTAGAATTTGACATGGGACAAAGGGTACACTAGACCAAGCAGAGGTTAGGAAATTCATTATAAGCCTTTGTGATGTCTAACTTAGCTATCTGTCTTTCTGTCTAAAATGTTTCTTTATGTACTGTGGACTCTGACTCCCTGGTAATTGTTCCTTCATGCTTAGTTTGTAGTAGCTAACCAGCTTCTCCTGTTTCTTTGTCTGTTTACTTCTAATTAATACATATTCCTGTCCAAGGTGAAGGAGGGGCTGTTACTCCATTAACTTTTAGACGTTTAGGGGCTACCCCATTAGGGGGGACTTTGTTCTCTGGCCAAGAGATCATTCCGTACAACTTCCTTGGAACTATGCGAATCAGTGAACCTGAAACACAGGTGTCTAACAATCCCACCGCCTGTTGGTCACCAAAACGAACAGGTGAGGAGAGACAGACAGGAAGTCCAGCCACGCTTGCCTCTGCTGTGCAGATGCGTCTCAGCCGCCCTGACCTTGTCAAGGGACCGTTGCTGGTCGGCTCCCGACAACTCCCCAGACAAGTGTCATGTGACAAGGCCCCTCGGAGGGGAGGAAAGTTCACGTCTGGCACGAAGCTGTCCCAGGGAGCCTGACCAAGGCCCGGACTGGCCAACGCCGCAGCGATTCCTTCTCGGTTTCTTTTCTGAGAACACAGTGCTGCCCTGCGTCTCGGGTCACCCACTCCCAGGGAATCTAAACACCTGGGCAAATCCTGTTCTGATGGCAGATTCCCACCCCCAGGCCACCCCTCAGGGGTTGGTACAGGGGCGGGTGGTTGTTTACTTAATGCCGAAATAACACAAAGATAACCTTTATTAGGACACGGTTGAAAATTCTCTAAATCATACATTTTGGAGACCTTAGTCTACTTGAATACAAGGAAATCATAAAGGCAGCAGGCAGCTTACGATGTGGAAACGAGGTCACAAAAAGTTCAGGAAACTCCCCAAACGTTTCACAGCTGACGCACACACGACCCAGACCCAGCGTCTGTTCCTCTTTGTGATGCCGCCCGAACGCCCCCCCTCTGACCACTGGGGGCGGAGCCCTGGTCGTGACCCGGGGGGCTTGCTGTCGCTCGGGGGGTCCCTGTTCACCGGGAAATCACCCTGGCAAAGTCCCTGCATGCTGCGGAGTCTCCCATCATTCCCGGCGTCATTTGGGGTCCTGGATGGAATTTACTTCCGCGTGTTGCTGACAAGCCACGTCCATCGAGAAGGGCCGAAGCCACCTGTCACCCTTTCCCTGTCACCCAGGGCCATCTGCCTTTGGGTCCATCCCCAGGGCTGGTCCCCTCCTCTCTGCCAGTGGGCGCGTGGGACACCCAGATCCTCCGAGAGGACACCTCTCACCAGATGCCGCAGAGGACAGGAGGAGGCTGGTGCAGGTGACCACAGCAGCAGCGGCTCAGAGCAGCAGCCTGTCACCATCTCACAGCTCCGGGGGTCCCGGGGTCTCAGCTCTGCCTGACCAGGGTCCCTGCCCAGAACCTCACGACATCACACCCACGGCGTCCACGGGACGTGAGAAAGCTGCTTCTGTGGGTACTTCAGCCTGAGCCCCCAGATTCGCAGGCCTGTCCCTGACATTGCATCAAGCACATTCGTACTGAAAAGGAACTGGTTTTTTAACTCGAGTTCAAACTCGCTCATCTCGAGTTTCAGACACCACCCCAAGCGGCCACAAAAGTCCTCTTTACCTTGACACTAGAGGCGAGTTGCAGGCCCACCCCCGGCTGGAGAGGGGGGACTATACTTGGCTGTGTGTCCCCAGGGGCCACCTTGGCCTCCCCACACCTGCGCTTTTAGTCCTTAAGCCGAACTTGTAACGACAGTTCCCCCCAGACAAGCTGTCACCACAGGTTTCCTCGCAGAGGACCTTCCTGAAATGCTGGCTCTTCCCCAGCAGGAAAGCGAGTCCCTTTTCGTGATCGACCAGCTCTCACTCTCCCTTCCTCCTGAAGCGAGAAGTTTGTGTCTTTTCCAGGAAGGTTCCAGACCCTTCTCTCTCCTTCCTCGTAGTCCCGGCCTCGCCTCTGACTCCCGCGCTGTCTGTCCCAAACACCTGCGTATAACGACGGCGTGGCGACCGTCCGCTCTTTGCAGCGGGTGGCTTTGCCGTTCCCGCGCTTTAGAAGCAGATGAAACTCTGAGTCCCCTGTTCACAGGATGTAATGAAATGTCCTCTGTTAAGGGCTAACTGAAAGTTTGTGGATGAGCTCACCCACTTATCTAATTTATAAAAATTGCTTCTATTTCTTCGAGAATAGCAATCAATCTGCCCATCCTCTTTTGCCCTTTCTCTACTCAAGGCTGTAATTTCTTTCAAGATTCCTGGGATTCTGGGAACACCGCATTTGTTTAACCGTGGGTGGTTAAATTTTGACTCCAGTTTTTGAAGTCTTTTCACGCCCACATGAAGACCAGGTTTCTGAAACCAAAACGTCCCCTAGCGGCTGCCCCCACCCAGATATGGGGGCGTGAGCATTTCCGGTTCTGTGCTTTCCTGGGAGCCGCACCCCCCCCATCACCGTCGGGCTGCAGAGATCACGGGCATTGCTCACCTGGGGGCCTCAGAAGTGGGGAGGGGCAGGGAGGACACAGAGTGGCAGCTGCTTCCACCCTCTCCCCGACCTTGTCTCTTCCCCCCATTTAATCACCTGGGAACAGGTGGCCCTGCCTGGGTCTAGGCACAGTGGGCGGGAACATGCCTCATGAGGGAGTCGTCCTCATCCTGGGGGTGACACCCATCAGGAGGGCGCTTGGGTGGGGCGTTGTGCCGGGATTGTCCCCTCCCCCCATGTCTGTGCAGCGTGTCCAGAGAGACGCAGCTCACCCTCCACACCAGTCTCACTGACGCCGACCCTTGGCCCTTCAGGTCCACCCCTGGGTGCCCACCCCATGTACCCTGCATTCCCGGTGCTGAGAAGAGGCACAGACCTGTCCAAAAGCACTTCTTGGGGTGCTCCTCCTCCTCCTTCCCCTGGCCTCCTCCCTGTGGGTGTCTCAGGTCTCGAGGGTCCTCCCTGCTCAGAGCCCTGGGGTGCTCTGTCCCTCTCACTGTTGGTGCCGCCACCGACCGCAGGTGCCCCAGCTGGTCGCCGGGTCACTCCGACACCTCCCTCGGAGCCCCCGGCCCCCTGCCCACCCACATGTCTACCTTAGCATGTCGCCCAGGCAGCCTCTCTGGGCTTTTGACCCTGGGTGTGGGTGCAGGGGTGCGGGAGGGTGTGGGTGCGGTCAGAGCAGGAAGGAAGAGGCAGGGAGACCAGGGTCATGAGGCATCGACACTTTAAAGACAAGCTCCTCAGTGAGATGGATTAAGAACACAACCTTCGGCCAAGAAGAAGCCATTTTCCAGAGTCGAAACCCCAGACAAACAACAGTCAGCACATGGCCATGGAGTGGGAGACAGACACACGCAGTCGGGATAGAGAGTGGAGCATCTGTCTGCCGTCTGCGGAGGTCACAGACATAGAGGACAAAAGTGTCAGCCAGCAGCGTGTCCGACACAAGGGATACACAAGTGTTAGGGCCAATGAATGTGTTTATTTGGAAATCGTCCCGCAGAAGGAGAAGGTAGAGGGTTTACACTTGAACTATGACCAAAATGAGCCCCTCTGCCCCCAGGAACATCAGGGACCGACTCGGGCCCCTCCGTAACAGCACGCACAGACTTGCAGGAAGACGACCCGTTTTCTGAGTCTCTGCTCTCCATTCCGTGCAGTCTGAGGTCATTGATACGGAGACAGAGGGGCCTTGAAATGATCATCTTAGAGGAACAGGTGCAGTTACGGTCTAGCAGCAAGAAGAATAGCATTTTCTGTAGACAAATGGCCGGTACCCACAGCAGCCGTAGCCAGAGCCGTAGCCAGAGCCGTAGCCAGAGCCATAGCCAGAGCCGTAGCCACAGCCATATCCAGAACCATAGCCACAGCCGTAACCACAGCCATACCGGGAGCCGTATCCACAGCCATAGCCACAGCCGTATCCAGAGCCGTAGCCACAGCCATAGCGGGAGCCGTATCCACAGCCGTAGCCAGAACCGTAGCCACAGCCGTAGCCACAGCCGTAGCCACAGCCGTAGCCACAGCCACCACAAGAGTCTCCGTAGTAGTTGCCACACATGGTGCCTAGCAGTGGAGGTTCTGTTGTCTGGGACAGTGACTGGTGCGGGTCTGAGGTCTGGATGTCCCCTGACCCTGAGGCCTTTATATACTGGCAGAAATGGGCGGAGCACCCAACACAGACTCTGTGGCCTCGTTACCCCAGCAATTTTCATTTTTAAAAGGCCCGTCATTCTCAGGACAATTTTGTTTAGGTGCGAGGCCCAGGCTACATCCCAGCTAGTCACAAGGGCTGTGACAACACAGAGCTAAACGACCCACTCATCGAACAGGTGTCTCTGGGATGTCATAGCACCCGATGCAGGTGCTCGCCGCAGGGTGCAGGGGACAGTGACCCTCCTGCACCCACAGGGACAGGGCCATGGGCCCCAGGTGATGCTCCACCGCTCACACTGCAGCGTCAACAGGGAGACGTAACAGCAGAGCGTAAGGGGAGGCGTCCTCAGGTCTCACCTGCACCGCGGTGGACGGACGGAGCCTGGTGGGCGGGCCGTGCTCGAGGCGGCTGGGACCGGAGACAGGCCAGGCGAGGAAGGTCTGAATTGGTGTGAAAGAGGAGTCTGCTGCCTTTCACCAAAGAAGCCACCATGGCTCTGCTCCGTGCACCGGAATCCACTCTACGTAAACACTCCGGGCGCTGACACGTGTGATGCTGTCCTTGGAACATCCACGCACTTGCACCGTCCACACCGCTTCTGTCCGAACCCGGCTGACTCTGCAGAGGGCGGCTCAGGACGCAGCTCACGGACACTCCCCGGGAGGCCTGGCACGCACGTCCCCTGCGCCCTGGGGCACGGCTGTCCTTCAGTGCTGAGTGCGCTCCGGCCTTCATGGCCTGCGTCCCTCGGTCACCAGTGAGCTACCAAAGGTCCGTGCTGCCGACCTTTTCTGTGAATCGAACGAACCAGGCCCCACTGTTGGATGAGAGCCTGTGCGGTTCTTCGACCAGTAAAATCCATCATTATTTTATTGTATGTACAGCAGGTAATACAAGAAACGTTATTTTTATTATTTATATTTCCCTCTGTAGCTTCGGAGGCCCTCGCACATTTATCGCTTCATTTGGTTCTTACAAAAGCAGCGTCAACCCAGAAACCGCCCCTCGCATTTGTACCTGCGGGGCCACAGTGCTGATGCAGAGCTGGGGACAGTCTCACCGGCGGCCGCCCCGCTGTTCGGGGTGAGAGCTGAGCGAACGCAACCCCTCTCTCGCAGACCAGCGAGGGCAGAAATCCACGCGTCAGTCTTCCTTCGGTTTTTCTAACCCAGAACATCCCCTTCACGGACTGAGATCACAAAGAATGCGGGACTGCTGTCTCCCACGGCTGTCAGGCGGCCTCCCTCTCCGTGTGATCAGCGCCCTCCGAGTCGTAGCCTGGCCTGAGCCTCCAGCAGACAACGCGGGCGCTCCCAGGCCTGCGCCGTCACTGCCCCCAGGTGCCACCCGGGGCATGACAGCGTTCTCTAACCGGGACGAGTAAAATCTCAACACCCCGCTCGCCAGCGCGAGAAACCGAGGCACGGGAGAGGAGACAACGGCGCTTCCCCAGACACCACGCAGCTGCAGCCGGTCCACCCCCACCCGTCTTGCCACTGAAGTGCGCTCCACGTCAGCTCCACACCTGACACCCCACGACCCCCCACACTCAACACCACCTGCCTGCGCCCCCACACGGCTTTGGCCCGGCCACGGGTACCTGTGCCCTCTGTTGGTTGTTTTTCCGGACGGTGACCCAATGAGCACGCTAACTTTACAAGAACCTCCAAGCACCCACGTCACCCAGGCGCTGCCCAGGGGCAGAGGCTGCTGGGCAAGAAACACGTATCTGTAGCTCAGGGGCGAGCCCTGTGTTCCAGGAACCCTCTGGGGGCGTGGAGCCCGTTTTCCCCCGCCCTCACCCTCACCCACAGGCCGCCTGAGGGTCCGCATTTCCCACCCACCCACTCCACTTACTGCAGCCAGCTTCCGCCGTCCCAGGTCCCCCCACGGACACTGGGTGCCTCAGATTCCTCATACCTGCCGCCAAGGCCACGGGCATCTTTTCTAGCCATTAACACAATTTGATGATAAAGGAAAAAGCAGGACCAGGTCACCAGAAAACAAGCGAGTCCCTGAAGCCCACTAATTTGTCCCTACCAACATGCTGACAAGCATGCTGACTCACCCAGAGTCACAGCACATGTCAGGGTCCGTAGCCATGGGGCACACACGTGAACACGTGACAGTGGCATGGCATCTAGCACAGGCGTGCACCTGCGTGTCTGACGTGAGATCACGGACAGTACCGATTAAAATTCGGGGAGCTGTCCGATATTGCAAATATTGCAGATGTTAATAAACATACTACCTAACATGTAAAATCATCGTTTCTGTGTGTGTAAACATGCTTAGACATCAGCACTTCCCTACCAAACCAGCTAACAGCAAACACAGCGTCTGTGGGGCTGTCACGGAGATCCAACTTGCGTATCTTGTTTATTTGCAGCTCCCAACAATCTTCACGCAGCGTCGTTCGTGAGTTGCCATCTGAACACACGGGGGTTCAGGGGAGGAAGCCCTCACGGTGAGTGACCGATGGGGCCGGTCCTAGAGCAAAGGCAGTGGGACCCTGGCAGCAAGGCTTCCGATCACCGTTGTGCAGTGTTTGGGATGTGTGATCGCTTCAGAGACCCGGAGGAAATGACACCTGGCAGAGGGAGACGATGATTTATGTACCGCAGAGCCGGTGTCCACGCAGGCTGCGCGGTGTTCGGGCACAGAGCAAAGCCGCTGCGTCCCCACCGATCTCTCCGGGTTCCCCAGGCTCCTCATACCGCAGGTCCTCGCGTGCTGCGGTTCCTCACACGGGGAGGAGACGCCCTGGGAACTCAGCTCCTGCCCGCACCGGCCAGCACATGGCGTGGAGGGTCTCTCCGTGTGCAGTTCCCATGTGCAGTGAGGACGGCTCAACAACATCCCCATCGCAGAGCTTTCCTATTGCAGAGAAATAAATTTCTTCCCCATGGAGGGAGGACGATGGGCCGGGATCTTCCAGTAACTGGTGAGTGACTCACTGGTGGGGGTGGGGCGGTCCAACTCGCCTCCCTGCCCCCCCCCCCCCCGGGGTAAATACTTGCAGCCCGACTGAGTGGTTTAGCACCTGGCTCACAAAGCTACGTCGTTTCTAGCTCTTTGATGCTGTGGCTGTTACGCTTAGAACTTGAAGCGGAATAGAATTTCTCCGGTGAGGCAGGCGTCTTATCTTTTCTGCGTCTGAACAGACGGCAGACTAACCAATCCCCTCCGGCGAACCAGCTCAGGAGAAAACTTTGTTTAGGCACCATCCTGAGGTCGTCAGCCCTGGCTGCTACCGCCTCAGCCTCAGAATGACCTCCTCGCTGGGCTCCGCTAACAGGGCTCGACCACCAATCTTTGCTTTCCTCCCAGCCCAAGTCTTCCCCTGGCCACTGGCCACGACCTTCCACAGTCAAACTGTGCAATAGAAATGGACCATGAAACACAGAGAGAATTTTTAATGGCCCGCTGGCCACATCTGAAAAAAGGCAGAAGGTGAATTAATATGATGGCGTATTTTATTCAACTTATACAGGTAAAACATTATCATTTGGCCCTGGCTGGCGTGGCTCAGTGGATTGAGCACTGGCCTGTGAACCAAAGAGTTGCCGGTTCAATTCCCAGTTAGGGTACATGCCTGTTGTGGGACAGGTCCTTAGTAGGGGACACATGGGAGGCAACCACACATTGATGTTTCGCTCCCTCTCTTTCTTCCTCCCTTCCCCTCTGTCTAAAAATAAATAAATAAAATCCTTCATAATTTATTTAAAACATTATCATTTGTATGTAATCAGTATTTTTAAATTAATCAACATGGTTGTCAGTCTTTTTAATCCACTAGGTCTTTAAAACCCGGCGTGGGTTTTATTTTGGACGAGCCACACCTCGCTCGTGCCTGTCTGACTGGGCAGAGCAGCTCCAGAAAAGCCGAGAACTTCTCCACCCTCTCCGGGGACTCATCCACCCGCCGCTTTTCCCACAGAGGTTCCCACGCCAGCAAATAGCCACCGGCCTGGGC
Source organism: Sturnira hondurensis (assembly GCF_014824575.4). Taxonomy (NCBI): domain Eukaryota; kingdom Metazoa; phylum Chordata; class Mammalia; order Chiroptera; family Phyllostomidae; genus Sturnira; species Sturnira hondurensis. Next base: position 73,060 of record NW_028093029.1, read on the forward strand.
GCTTCTTCCCTTCAATGCCTCCGCCTTGACTTTACTCCTCCCGCTCAAGGGACTGCCTGATCCCACGTCCTGGCCGGCTCTTCCCCCAGGTCACTCTCCCCGTGAGTGCTCAGCCACGTCACCTCCCCCTGGGCCTGCCATGCGTCGTGCCTCCGGGGTAGCATCGTTGTGCTTTTTCCTTGCCTTCCAGGCCCGTTCCAGACACAGCGAGATTCCCAGGCACAGTCCTGAAACTGCATGGTCTGTGCTTGTGTATGTCAGTGCCTAGGAGTGAGAGGTATGAGCAGCTGGTGGAGAAGCAAAGCATTTATGTAGCCGAATTTATCATTGAGATGGTATTTATGATTCAGGTACAAGGAAAAATGCTTGTATTACATCAAGGAAGGACCCAAAACTGAAGTAACATCTTTTAGCCCAAGTTTCAAGAGAGTCCATTACTTTTCAAAAAAGAGGAATTCACAAGCAAGTACCCAGAGATCTCTTAGAACAAAAAAAAATTTATTGAAATGGTGATTTGCCCAACTGGGGGATCTTAGTACCATCAACACCGTCATAACGGGGGATCAGAGATTAAGGAGGTCAAGGGTCACACTTGGGAAATAGTCCGATGGTATCGCAGAGCCTGGGGACGCAGACGCCACCCTGAGAAGTGGGTAGTTGGAGGTCGAGACCTCCGTCAAGCACGCGATTCCTTAGCTACAGAATCCGGAGGGACGGGTGTTCAGCCGGCGCTGTCTTCAGACGTGTCATTTCAGAAGCAATGGAGGCCTGGGGGGTGACGCACTAGCAACAAGAAGAGTAACATCTTCTGTAGCACAGCGGCCGGTAGCCCCAGTAGCCAGAGCCAGAGCCACAGCCGAGGCCGGTTCCACATCCCCAGCCAGAGTAGGGGCCAAGCCCACAGCCATAGCCGGTTCTATAACCCCAGCCAGAGTAGGGGCCCAGTCCACAGCCGTAGCTGGTTCTATAACCCCAGCCAGAGTAGGGGCCAAGCCCACAGCCAGAGCCGGTTCCACATCCCCAGCCAGAGTAGGGGCCCAGTCCACAGCCGTAGGCACAGAGGTTGCCGTAGTAACTGCTGCACATGTTGTCCAGAGAAGGGAATTCAGCTGAGCGGCAGGAAGATGCTTCTGGGGCGAGTGCCTTCTGCGGCCTGGGACCTTTGTATATATGCCGGTAACCGGCAGAGCACGGCATTCTTCTGTGACTCCGCCAACAAGTATTTAAACCACTATGAACTGTGTGCCAGTCGCTGTGGACAGTCAAGGCTGCTTTGCTTACAAGGAGCTCGTTATTTTGGAGACCGACTTTATTTAAAGAGCATCATTTTCTTTTGCTTTGTCAGAGTTGTCCCAATAGAATCGTTGCCCAACAGTAAAGCTAAAACCCAATTTCAAAACATCCTGTTGTCAAATGTAAACCTTGTGGAACAAGGTTTGGGGGGTTGAAGGACACTGTTGCCCCCTCTTCTCCCACTCTTTCCTGTACTGTTGCCCTCTGCCCACAGGGGACAAAGTGACTCTTGCCCCTGTTCTTAATTCCCTGTACCTTCCTGTCTGGCTCTTCAGACCTGCCTTGGACTTCCGCACCTCCCCTCCATCCACTGGGAACGAGGGCTCCCTGGGGGCCCGGGACAGTGAGCCGCATCTGAGTGCTCCCTCCCCCCACATCCCAGGCGGAGGGAGGCCCGGGGCAGGCAGGGCCGCCCCCTTTCCTCTCCCGCTCTGTGCACCTACGTGAGACTTCCCGTGGGAAACCTTGGGCAGCCGAACAAAATTCGTTCGGATGGAGAAGCAAAGACCTCAGTTAAACCAGTAGCTAGACCTGTTTGTCCAATGCCGACATCATCGGAATTTTGCGGGACGAGCTACGGGAAGGTTCCTAGAAGTTAAAACCCTTTTTGTCTTCGCCCGGCACTGCCACACCCACCCTCGGAGGGCAGACACTGGGGGGCCCTCAGCAGAGCCACCTCCACGCCCGGCACCTCCGTGACAGGAAGGCGCACAGAAGTCTACTTCACCCTCTCTCTGTATGTCATTTTACTCTGTCCATTCAGATTTCTCAAAATGGCCTTTCTCGGGAGTTCTGGAGACACGGGGGCAGTCACGCAGGACCATGCGGCCCAGCAGCCCCCGGCGAAATCTCTCTGATAAACAGAAAGTAACTCGGATAAGCCAAGTGTGCATAAGAAAAAATGTACTTTTCAAGGAACTTCCACTTCCCACTCCTTCCCTGCGCACAGCCAGCCCACCCAGGGGCCAGGCCCCCGGCACTGAGCAGAGCCGCCGCCGCCACCAGGACGGGCTGTGCCCCCGCGAGACGGGGCTCTGAGTCGGTGGGACGTGACCAGAGAGGCACTTGTTTCAAGTCCCTGACATTTGAGAAGGGTCAGAACCTCTTGGGAAATGCAGTACTCTGTGGGCCGGGCGGCCCCTCTTCCTGCCTTCTCCCCCTTCCCTGCCTCTGCCTGACCCCCGCCCGGGGAGCCCCACCCCCTGCCAGGGCCAGCCCTGTGCAATGAGGAGCGTGGGATTTAACTGCGTGGGGAGATTCCTGCTCTGTCGCTTCCTTGCGCACTTGGACTCACATCCCACCACTGTCCAGCGAGAACTTGACCTCCTGAGCTTCATCTAAGGAACTCTGAATAAACTTGGAAAGGAAGACAGACACCCTTCCTGGGGGAGTGGGGTGGGGTGTAGACGCAAGGCCAGGAAGCCGTGCCCCACCCCCAGTCCCCATCCAGGTTCAGGGTGTCCCAGGAAGCCTGTGGCCCTGCAAGGGGCTCCTGGAGTTCTGATCCAAAGACCACTGAAAAGGTCCCGAGTCCTGACGGCTTCACCTCTCACATTTCCATTCGGATCCCGGGACACGAGTCCACCGAGGCAGAAACGATCCCTACTCTGTGCACCCCTGGGTGCATCGGCTGGGCGTTACCAGTGTCTCTGCAAGTCTGCACGTGTCCACACACAAGTGTGCTGCTTGTATGCACCGGGAAGCTGCTTGCACGTGTCCGCACACAAGTGTGCTGCTTGTATGCGCCGGGAAGCTGCTTGCACATGTCCATACACGAGTGTGCTACTTGTACACACCAGGAGGCTGCTTGCACGTGTCCACACACGAGTGTGCTGCTTGTACGCGCCGGGAAGCTGCTGGGGCAAGGAAGCTCTGAGCAGCAGGCTCTCCTGCTACGGTCGGGTCTAAGCGCTTTACCGAAGGCACAGCTGCCCCTCCGTGTCCGGGCTGAGTCGGGGCTTTGGGTGCAGATGCTGTGCTCAGTAAATCACTCCCTTCTGCTCAGTTTTTCCCACGACAGTCCCACATTCCCACCCAACAATCATTTTTCAAACATCCATGTTTTTTGTACCGAAATGCTGACTTTTGTTTGAAGTGAATGTCATAACTTTGTAGTCTAGAGACGGTCTGCGGTGGCACACGTACACACGCTCTAATTTAAAACTCTGTTGGGATGACGAAGCAAAACCCTCAGAAAATAAACCCCTCTCCCCGCGGCCTTCCTGCACCAGGGCTGCACCCCTCTGCACACCCCTCCACCCCTGCACACACGGTGTCCGCACTGTGTCACCGGACCCTGTGTCACACCCGTTCTCAAACTCGGCGACGGGAGGACGAAGAAGCGTGCCATCTGGAGACGTCAGGTACACGACAGGTAAAAAAAACAATGTGATGTTTCCAAAACTCCAGAGGACTCCAGAGATGAGCGCACTTCACATCTTACTCACAGCACAAGTACATCTTACTTTCAGGTCTGTTTCGAGGGCTTGATGGAGTGTCAGCGTATAACAAGAGATTTTTGTCAAGGATTTAGTGGACAGTGAACTCTCACCAGGCGTGTGAGGGACACTCTAGCGTCCCCGCGATCTGAGTCGCACGTACATCCTCCCCCCACGATACAGTGCATTTCTCCAACTTCCAGGCGCCCCAGAAATCTTCAAGTCCAAACCCCTGCTGAACAGTGAAAAGCCCCCGTGGGCCACCCACCCACAGGGCGTGCAAAGCACCTTCGCCCGCCTTGTCTCCATTCTCTCGGCCTGTGAGACAAGTAGAGACACTTCACACACACGTGTCTGCAGTTAGAGGTGGAGGCTCCGAGTAACCAAGTCCCCAGCCCAGCGTCACAGGTGCCGAGGGCCACAGCCGAATCTCCTCAGCCCTGCCCACGGGCCCACGGGCGCCAGCTGCCCCCGGCCTGGCCACCCTCCCCCGGCACCGAGAGCAGGGCCCACTCGCTGGGCGCTCAGTTGAGAGTGGGAAGCTAGGAAGCTGCTCCCCAGATCTGGTGGTGACCACAGACCTCCAGCGGTGACCCCAAATGCTCAGAAAACCGGCTGTCCCCGCCGGCCAGTCCCCATCCGTGCCGCAGGCCTCCACGGGAGCCTGACTCCCACACCCAAAAACAGCCCTGTCGTTTGCAGCCCTGGAACAGGTCCCTGTAAAACGGTGGTCTCACTCCGTTCTCAGACTTAGTGTGTTGCTCCCACGTGAGACTAGGATGTCACCGAGAACTCATTCGGGTAGACAGAGGATGGCGGACTAGACAGACAGACAGACAGACAAGTTCCCCACACCGACTACCGTAACACAGGCTTCTGCTCTCTTTCCTTTGCCTCTAAATCGGGGGGTAACTTCTTTCTTGTACTAACGACTGAGTATGCAGAGGACCTGATTTTACGTGAAGGAACATAGTGGCAATTCGCTCCAGCCACGATACTTTTCCTATTTCTCTACCAGACTTTGCAGGAAGACAACCTCCCCTTTACCCACACTCCCTACTTCCGATATAGATACAGGGGACAGCAGAGGGGGGGCAGGGGGCTGACTTTCCCCCTGTCCTGCCTCCGAGGCACCAGCCTCGTCTCCCCTGCAGGTAGGCACCGCCCTTCCGGTCACTCCCCACGTGGTGCTGGCAGGATTTCAGGGCCAGCGTCACCGGGTCGCCTGGACCCTGGAGTCTAACTGCAGCGATGCTGCCGGTGGCCTGCGGTTCCCAGATGTCACTCTGTGACCCGGTGGGGTTCCCGCAGCCAACATGTCAGGAAGCCGTCTCTCCTTCAGAAGCCGTTCTCCCTACAATCATCGTCCTGTGACCCCCACTGTCCTCTCTGGGCAGTAAAAGCAAACGGGACCCTCCTGTCACACTAACCCGCGTCACTTCTTTCCTCGAAGGCCTAGCTGCTGAAGGGACCACCCCCACCCTGCTCGGTCCTTGGACACTGTGCACCCCGCCTCATGTCTGGAATTCAGGGGCTTGCCCTCTGAACAGGGCAGAGCCTGTCCCGTGGGTCCTTTCCTGGCACCAAAGGCCAGTCTCCCAGACACGAGCCCCTGTCTCCCCACCAACCTGTCTCCTGCTGCACGGACATGACGCTCGTTTCTGCGAGTGTGACATACACGCGTGCATTTGCTATTTTATATTCGGGACACATTTGAGAAAACCAGTGGAGTCACAGGGAAGCACAATGACATTTGGAAAAGGTTAGGGACGAGCCAAGCCTGGAGGCCTTGAGAGTTCAAGGTGAGACTGACAAATAGACCAATGGATTCCAAGAAGCATCACACTGGGGAACAGATGCGCCCAGTGGGTGCGCCAACTCTGATGCGCCCAGTGGGTGCGCTGATGGCCAAGGCCCCCGCCTGAGGGAACCATGAGGTGAAATGTCAGGAGACAGTCGGGCCAATCTGCCCTTTCGCCGCCGACATCAGAGCCCAGCCAGGTTGGAGCAGGTGGAAGGGAGGGAGGCATTTGTGAGGGCTTCACGAAACAGTCTCTTCTTTTCCCTTCCGCGGCGAGAGCCTCCAACAGCCGAAGCAAGAGCAGCCCTGCCCCCGAGTTGCCGAGCTGTTGCCGGAGCACCACCCACAGGGCCACAGCCACGGCCGTCACCACACCTGCTCTTGGGAGCACGCACACCCGTCCACACAACCACAGCCGGGGCCGCCTCCCATCCCCCAAAGGAACAAAGCCCCCGCACACCCAGAGCGGCTCCCCGTGTGTAGGCGCGAGTGTGTCGGCGAGTGGGACGGTGTGTGTTTGCGGGGGAGGGGGCCTGGAGTCGGAGAGTTGCCCCAAGTTCGGACCCTCACACACAGTCAGCGGGAGTGGGCGGCCCTGGGTCTGCCTGTCAGCCCGTGTTGGTGGGCGCTGTGGTTTTGCTGGGGAGTGTCTCTCATCTGCTGTCCTCCGGGGTCTCTCCAGGTAATAGTGAGCCGGGAATAGAGTTGACTTCTTTCCATCACCTAATTCTAACAAAAATGTAACTCTCCTGTGACCTTGCACAGACCAGAATAGGTGCTTTATCCGCTAATTAAATTGAGTGGCTTTGACATTGTGTGAGTGTGTGTTGTGTGTGTGTGAGGTGTACCCTCGCCCGACAAGACTGGTATTATCACTGTCGTAACTCTCATTCTATAGGAGCAACATGTATCTGGGAGGGACACACTCCAAGACCCCCAGTGAGGCCTGAAACTTCGGGTAGCAGCACACGTATGTATGTGTGTGTGTCTGTGTGTGTGTGTCTCTCTCTCTCTCTCTCTCTCTCTCTCTCTCTCTCTCTCTATATATATATATATATATATATATATATATATAATGTGCTTTCCTGCACGCTCACCTTTTCCCTTGAAGGACGCCTCCTCCAGCAGCTCCCTGGCACGTCAGACCCTCCAGCAACACCGCCCCCGACTGAGGGTCCCTCAAACACAGGCTTGTGGCTCCAGACATCGATCTGAGAGCTGGCTCCCAGGTGGGCCGCACACGCTGCGTGGAGATGGGGGACAAAGGGCTAATTCACGTCCTGGGAGGGGGGGCAGGATAGAGCAGGATCTTATCACACCACTCCGAATGGTGCGCGATTTAAAACACGAACTGTTCGATTCTAGAATTTTCCATGTAACATGTTTGGACCACGGTGGACCGGGTCACTGAAAGCACAGAAGGTAGAACTGCAGAGAAGGCGACTCCACTGCAGAACCGAGACCTGACAACGATTCCGTGGCCAGACCCGATCCCCCGGGGGGGGGGGACAGACGACCCGGCCCTGACTCCAAACGCCACGTCGCACGTCTGACCTCCAAAGAAAGGCCGGCTGCCACGGACGCGCTTTCGTGAAACCCACCAACCTGCCATGTCCACGTGTCCTAAATTATCGACCTCCAGGCCTTGCTTTTTTAGGTGACTAGGTCATTTCTGACACTTCACTTTGACCTTCATAGGTTGGCACAGACCAAATGCAAGCAGGTCATTTTAACTGCGCCCCTGGGAAGGCCAAGTGCCCTCAACAAACGAAGCGCGTTAACGCCTGCTCCTCGCAGGATCCGCCCCAGCTCGTCCCCTCAGGTCAGACTGCTGTCCTGCTTCCCAAAAGAAAAGGCAGGAAAATAGATTTAAGAGAGAATTCGTGTGGCCGTTTGTAAGTGCTTTCATTCTGGACATAAGCCTATGTAAAATTATATTCACTTTATTTCATGATCATATAAAACTAAGCCATAAAATAAAAGGCATCTTGAGGCTTCGATTTGCATCCTTAGTGTGTGTGCCCATTCCCAGCAGGCAGGCAGGCAGGAAGGAAGGCAGGTAGGCAGGAAGGAAGAAAAGGTCCCCGATTCACACCCAATTCTTTAAAATTCCGGTTCCTTCTACGTGGCAGCCTCTACTCTACCTTCTCCCCAGACGGGTTCATAATGGCCATATTCTCTTGCGTGAGTTTGATGGGATTCTTCCCTCAACAGCCACTAAACAAATCAATTCAACTCACCGAGGTGTCCTTGTGCGCCAGGCTGGTTGGCGTGGGTGTTCCTGTGGCCCCTCGTGCCCCTGGGGCGTTGTCTGTGGACACTGAATCTCGGCAGTGTCCTGTCCCCAGGGCCCGGAGGGTCGCTCGGCCCCGGCCCCACCCCGGCCCAGTCACGGGCTCTCTGCTTGCACCTGGACAGGGACACCCTCTCCGTCTGTCTCTCTGCTACTTCCTCTGTGATGGGGGATGACACCACAAGAGAGAGCCGGGATTCAGTAAGCTAACACGCCCAAAGCGTCCACACAGGGCGACTGTCCCGTCGAATGCGACCCACAGCTGTCACGGCGGTGCGGCAGAGCACACCGGAGAGGGGAGAGAGGGAGAGGCGTGGCCCTGGGACCCGTGGCACTGCAGCCGTGACGAGAGCCAACCAAAGCGGCCTCACTGGTGGCACGTGGCATCGAGGACAGAGAGCGTTCCCGGGGCCCTGGGCTTGTACGTCTTTCCGAAGGAAATATTGGCTCTGCCACTTGTCACCGGAGGTGGAATGCAAACTGATATTTCACAGAAATGTTAGCAGTTGGATTTAAATATTGGTTTTAGTTTAGCAATCGGAATTCACGAAGAGGATGAATCTAGGAAGTTCTGGGCATAAAACAGATACAAATAAGTTTCTGTTGATATAAGGTAGTTTTTAATTAAGTGCTTTATGTATTTCTCTATTTCTCAAAGACAAAAGTGGAATACCTAGGGATACTTCCCCCAGGACCACGAAGACAGGTGGAGAATGAGAAGTGAAATTCCTTCACTCCCCGGAATGCTTTGCTCACAGGACTGTCTGAAATGCCACCTGCCGGCATTCCCGGAGACCTGGGAGTCAAAGGCAGTTTAGAGGGGGGCAGGCGGCGTGTTTTGGAGAGCTGCATCGAGTTCTGTTGCACTGACACCGTGTTTTCCCTTTTGTGCGCGTGACAGAAACAGGCCATCGATCAGTAGGACACATGCTTGAATAACGACTTCCAAAAGTGACGGTGGATTTGAGGTCCTCGACCCGTGTGTTTCCCCTTTAGAAATGGCAGCGTGCAGGGAAGAGGTAATTGACCTTGATCGGAAGCCACACCGTGGTCAGGGAGCATGTCCCACCCGTCTTCCCAAGCGAGACTCAGGCCCACGGCCTCCACGGCACAGACAGAGCCGGAGAGAGAAGGACCTGTAGGGCCAGATGTCTCCCCTCTCAGCATCGCCCCGGGGGCTGAGTTTTCCCGGCAGAGAATCCAGTTGTGCCAGGAGCCCCAGCCAAGTCCAACCAGTCTCAGTCACTCCATCAAAAATCTCAGAAAATTCCAACAGCTCCGAAGCTGATTTACAGCTTGAGTGTGAGGAGATACGTGTGCTTTCCCTAGAATATAGGAGATTTAAAGAGTCTGCTCTGGGTGTGAGGGGGTCGGACCCAAAGGGAACGTCGAGACGAGCCTGTTGCATTTCCAACGTGACCGAGTGGCCAGTTCCCTGACGTCCCCCAGCTCGGTGAAGCCGCAGGGACTTGAAGGCTAAAGCCACGGCAGCACCTCCTGTGTGTCCTGGAGGTGGAGGACAGGAGAGCTGGTCCCAACCCCGGTGTCGAACCACACACACCCGTCTCTTTCCTTCCAAGCCAGTCCTCCGCCCTCCTCCTGGGTGTCTGACATTGGCAGGTCCCCTGCTCTGGGGGCCGTCCCTGGGAACACAGGAGACAGAGCGACAGCCGGGGAGGGTGTGCCAGGCCCTGACAGGAAGCTGGACCCTCACACGCTGCATCCGTCTTGTGGGGCGTGTGGGAACCCAAAACACGCCTGACGGCCACACCCCACGCCTCGGGCAACGACGGGCTCACTACAGACGCCTCTCCAGACAGGCAAAGAGCAGCCGCCTTTAACGTGTTACAGAGTTTTACAATGTGTCTTCACGTATGTCATCTAGGCCGGCAATTAAAAATTATGGATTCAAGTTTACAGAAAATGTTTTCCGCATATAAACATGACGCACACTTCACTCTTGGACTTGTTCCTGGCTGTCACCTCCCCAGGAGACTGTCTCCTCCCCAGGAGACCGTCCCCGACCATCGCATTTAAAATTTCAGCCCCCTCCCTGGGACTCGGTCTCATTCAGCTTCCTGATCTCTCTGCTAACTCTCTCCACCACGCGGCACGGTCCCTTTCACCCACGTGCTGTGAACCCCTCCCCCACTCTAAGGGCGGGTTCCACCATAACCGGTTTTCCCCCAACGGCCGTCGGCAGGGAGCAGGCTCCCAGGCCGCTTTGCCGAATGAACGGCGGGTGTGTGAACAGGGTGGGTGGCGGAGGAACGGGGCTTTGAATCTGAGCCCTGTTCCCAGAATGACGTAATTACGGGGAGAGCGACCACACTTCCAGGGGGCCCCGAGGCCACCCCCGCGGCGTGTCCTAATTCCTACCACGGTTCTGTGTCACTCCTTGCCAATTGCCATCCCACCACAGAGACTCACTTCTCACGGTTCTGGAGGCTGGAAGTCGGAGTCTGGGCACCAGTGTGGCGGGGCGAGGGCCCCCTCCTGGAGCCTCCCAGGGGGGCGGGGCCAAGGGGCCCTCGGGCCTTCCCACTGGGGTTCCAGTTCCCATCACAGAGCTCTGGTCCTCTAACCTCAGCACCCCCAGAGTCCCCACCTCCTAGCACCTCAGCAGTGGGCACTGGGGTCCCCGCACAGGAATCTGGGGAGCACAAACACTCAGGCCACAGCAGCCTCCTTTAAACCACCCACAATGTCTCACTGGGATGATAAATCGTACGTCACCCATTGAAATGCCACGCTGGGAGAGCCGGAGTTTCCCAGGGGCAGTTGGAAGCTGTCAGAGGACCCGTGACAGGTGGGTGGCCTCAGCAGAAAGGTGTTTCAGAAAAAGCAATCTGACGGAAATGTAACGACGAGGGAGGCTCAGTGGAGAGGGACCGGCCGTCCATAAAACATTGAGGAAGCCAGCAGACACCTCGCCAGCTGGATGTGGCTCTGAGCCCGCGCGGCACTGTGCAGACAACGAGGACGTGAAACCTGAGACAAGGGACTGTGTGCAGGACGGAGGCGTCACTGCACTGAGGAGACAGCAGGTCGAGGGCAGGTGTGCGACCGTGGGCCTGGGGGTGCTTCCGGTCAGGAGGTCGTTCCCTGGCCTGGGAGGGTGAGCGAGGCCGAGAGGAAACAGTGCCCTGAGCTGAGTGGCACCTGGGGACATGTCTGTGTGCACCCAGGAGACCAGCCCACAGGAAAGGAATGGGATCTGAGTGCTCAGGGGATATTTAGGGTCAGAAAATAGAGAGAGAGAAGTAATCAATGCATATCTGAGAGCCGAAAATGCCTTGCTGTGCGTCTTATTGCACTTTTTTGTTTTTTACAGAGAGAAATAGAGAAAGAGACGGAAACATCAGTGTGTGGTTGCCTCTTGCCTGTCCCCTACTGGGGACCTGGCCCGCAACCCAGGCACGTGCCCTGACTGGGAATCGAACTGGCAGCCCTTTGCATTGCAGTCCAGTGCTCAATCCACTGAGCCACACCAGCCAGGGCTTACTGCACATTTTGAGTGATGTCAATGATGAGGAAATATTTTCCCATATTTACTTTCAATGAACACTCTAATATCTTCAAGTAAAAGGATCATATACCAAAGGTATGTTAACATTACACATTTTCTTGAACACTTATCCAGACCTATAGGAGAAACCTCCTAGTTAACTTTTGAAAGAGTGCGTTGGACACTGCAAATTTGTTTTTCGTCTGGGCACAGACTCCCTCTGAATGGTGCCCATGCGTCTCTTCACAGCTCAATGATCCATCGCCCACACATGTACATTTGATTTAATTTACCAGATGGGGACACGGGAGAATCTCCCTTAGACATAACAGAAGTCAGTCCCACGTGCTTGTAATGTAAGCCCAGAGTCTCACGTGCGCTACGGACGCCTTTGGACTAACGCATGAGTCTGTGACTTTGGCAGAAGGTGTGATTAACTATCAGCAAGCACCGTGCTGTACTGGGATTACCTGTCAAAGTCAACAACAATGGTTTTTCAAACACTGTTCAACGTGAAGATGCTAGTCCGTCTCCATCAGAGCATCTTCTACCTGCACATGACGAAGAAGTTGCGAAACGCTGTGTCTCACGTGCTTTGTGCTTGGCTAAGGGACAAAGACTCTATCAGCTCCGGGACTCACTGGTCAAGACAGTGACATCGCCTCTCCATGGCGCTGGGACTGGCCCCAAACGGAGGACTGAGAGTGAGGGGGACGCGTGACGTGCTGAGCAGTGGACCGCTCGTGGTCTCCTCCTGCTCCACAGTCAGCCCGTTTAATCCCTTTCCGCCCTGACTTTTTTCCCCACAAATACATTTCCACCAGATTCACAATATCCTTCACTGCATAGTTCGAGAGACCTCCCAGCAAAAAAAAGAAAGAAAGAAAGAAAATAGAATTATGGTGGGTTTCATCGCTAATCTAGCATATTATTAAAAATCACTTAAAAGTGATTTTTTTGTTGTTTCCACATGTCAGAAATATCTGATATACAAGGTATGAAAATAATACATTTAATTATATTGTTACTCCTTTGGAGAACAGAAGACCATAATTAAGGCGGCAAATATTAAGTCAAAATTAATTTAAATGGCCCTGGCTGCTGTAGCTCCGTGGATTGAGCGTGGGCCTGCGAACCAAACGATCGCGGTTCGATTCCCAGTCAGGGCACATGCCTGGGTTGCAGGCCAGTTCCCAGCGGGGGACACATGAGAGGCAACCATACATTGATATTTCTCTCCCTCCCTCCTTTCCTTCCCCTCTAAAAAAAAATAAATGAATAAAATCTTTTAAAAAATTAATTTAAATGTTTTCTAGAACAAAATCTGTACCTTAGAGTCATGTCTTGGGAAAAACCTCAAAAATATTTTTTCCAAAAACATTACTTTGCCTGAAAAGCACAGCAATAATTCAACATGTATTTTCCACACTCAGGATTATAAGGCAGTGTCTTTCCTAAGTATTTCTCTAAAGCCTGTTATGTTGAATCTTCTATGGTAAAAACCAAGTGCCTTTTGCATACCTTTTTTTCCTCTGAAGCATTTTGCTGATAGTAGTTTTAATATTTTCACATTCTGTCCTCATTGTCAAAAGATGTATTGAAATCCCATATAGAATACTTTTGAAATACTTGTATCTAACTGAAATTAATAATTAAAATGAAAAGGTGTCCAGTTGAATATTATGTGGGTGAGAACATAAACGATTCTGCAAAGATTGGAACTGACACGCAAACCAGACCTGTCCTCTCCCTTGTACCTAACCCTAAAAATACCCGCTGGCTCCCCGGGCATATTGTGCCCTCCTTGGGTCCCCTGGCTCCCCGGTCAGCCCCAGACCCTCCGACCGCAGCCTGGGCGGCGGTGCCAGGCCCCCACCCAAACCACCAGCTGCAGTCCGAGCTGAACCAGGCCTCAGCAGAGCCGCCTGCCTTCAGGCTCTGCACCACGTTCCAGCTGAAGCAGAGTCGGGGCAGAGGGTTTTCCCGCACACCGTACCACAAAGCAGCTCTGGGGACACGGGCTGGGGGTCTCACAACCTCACTCGATTCCGTCACTGTCTACTGCAGCCACAGCCTCAGAGTCCACAGGGGAGGGGCTCCGTCATGCCAGGCCGCCTTGCCCGCCCCGAACACCCCTCACGGCCCAGGTTGTTACCACCTGTGCTTCCGAGAGGCCGGTGTAAGTCAGAGGTTCCAGAGACGCCTTCTCGGGTTCACTGAATGATTGAGAGAGGCTCAGGGCACTCAGAGAAGTGTTCCGCTTACTAGATCACCACTTTGGTCTGAAAGGTTTATATTATAAAAGGAAACCAAGTTGGGAACAGCCAGGGGGGAGAGAGGCACGGGGCCAGGGGTGGGAAAGGGTGCTAGACGCCCGCCCTCTGCAGACGCCCGCACACCCCGCATCTCCCCGCATCTCCAAGGGTCCACCAGCCTGGAAGCTCTGTGTTTTCAGGTGTTTGTGGAGCCTTTATTACATATGCGTGATTGACTAAATCACCAGCCATTGGCAAGGGAGGATCAGTTCCACTCCCAGCCCCTCTCCTGTCCGTGGAGCTCGGTGGGTGGGGCTGAAAGCTCAGACCCTCCCTCCACCTTTAGGTGGGCTCCAAAAACCAGCCCTTTAGCATAACAGAAGGCTCCTTCCTTGTTGTAACACCTTAGGAGGTCCCAAAGGTCTGAGAGCCCTGGGCCGGACGGGGGGGAGGGGGGTGAAAACCGAACACACCTGTTCATTAGACGGCCCAGCGTCACAGGAGCACAGCGGACTCGGGCACACGCGGGTCTCCAGGGCACACACTTCCGTAACCTCTGGACTGCGTATCCCTGCATTTCTCTCTTCAGATAAAGGCTTCAGTTCTTTAGCTTCCACCCGAACAGCACCCAAAACCGATGCTTCCCGATCACCACCAATTACGGCGTGTGTGGGTCGTGGCCACGGGCATCTCAGTTAGCAGGTCGCAGGTCAGTCTGTGGAAGCCCCAGCGGTTTCGTCGTCCCCTGGCTGCTTGTTGCCGCCCGACAGCAAATACCCGGACACCTGCACGTCTCAGAGCCTTGCTTTGTCTGGAGGTCAGATACTGTCACTGTCCGGGGACCCCAGCAGCCTCAGGGACAAGGAAAGGTGCACAGGGCCAGGGGTGAGGCTGGCAGGGTGTGAGGCCTCTCAGATTTCAGACGCTGGGGCCAAGGCACACGCTCAGTTTATTCTGCATGTCCACTCTCTTTCCTTTGCTGTTACTTTTCCTCTTAAAACAGAATCTGCTTATGTCTGTGCACAGGACGATGTGCTCCTAACGCACAACCCAGGACGCGCCCCATTTTCCGGCCAGGCCGCACCCCACCCTCTAACCCACGCTGTCCTTCGAAGTAACTCCTATTAGCATCCTGACAACCTACATGTGGTCCTGTAAACGTTGTTATGTGTGCTGACCCCCAAACCGAAGGCCTACATGGAAGTGACATGTGTTTATTCAAGACCCAAAAGAACAGCTGTTCGGGAAGCACGGGTTCAGAGGAAAAGCTACGTGGTGTTTCAACTGGAAAGTGAAGTCGGGGGCATTTATAGAAGGGAGGGGGCAGTGACCCGGATACAGGGGCTGTCTGTGGGTTCGTAAGCACAGGAAGGCTCTACAGGCTCAGATGGGCTAGCACCGCGACGCACGTTCTGGGGGAATGTCTCCAACGTCCAGGCCAGCAGTCCCCACGCTCGGGTGTTCGGAGTGTGAAGGGCAGCTTGCCCTGTTTGAGGGCTACGACGAGGGAGGCGGCAGTTCCGACCATCTTGTGAAGTGGCTCCACCCACAACATCTGTCAGATGGGTGTTGTGTTCCCCCACAAAGGTGAATTAATGTCACACAAACACTGTCTCAGAAACAGTATTGTCCTCAGGTCCCTCCAAAACTAACGGGAACAACTAAGAGGCCTTCTATAACATATCAAAATACATCAACGTTTTGACAGTGGTCACGTGGGCAAGACCGGGGAGGGTCACGTGCTAGGGGGAAGCCCGAAATCTACACCCATCTCTGAACAGCTTTGCAAACATGGAAAAAAAGCTCCACCCAAATACGAACCTCTGAAAATGTAAAGTCACAAACAAGCAAGACAGAGGGAAAATTCGGGAAAGCAAGCAAAACTGCGAGTAGACAGAGCACACAGACACAAACCCAGGACCCGGACTGAGTGCAGATGAAATAACAAATAGCCAGAACACAACAAAGTAGACTCCCAAATCAGAAAGAAGAATCAGCACTGCTACTCCAGGCAAAAGAGCACTGGAAACAAACCAGCCTGGAAAAACGCCCCTGAACTTGAACTAACGTGCACCAGAAGCCCTGGCACCCACGCACACACTCCATGGACAGGAAGCGGACCCGCCGGTGGAGGACTCTGGGGGACCGCAGGGCAGCATGCGCCCGTCCACACTTTGCAGCAGACCCCTGCGTTTGCATGAACAACGAAGAACAGAGATTAGTTACCGAGTAAGAATGCAGAGTCTGGCAGCTGGCGTGAGCCAGGAGGCAGACGGGATGGCAGGTCATGGCGGTCAAGGTGTAGGGGGCCCACCTGGAAAGTGGGGGGGTTCCAGGATGGCAGGTCATGGCGGTCAAGGTGTAGGGGGCCCACCTGGAAAGTGGGGGGGTTCCAGATACCCAATACCTCCCGCCACAGGCTGGGCGCCCGTAGCCCCGGCTGACTCCAGAGACACACCCCCGGGTAAGCCAAGTCCCCAGACACCCCCAGCCTCACCCGTCCCTATAGCCAGGCAAGGACACTGTCTCCAGAGTCACCAAATTCAGAAAAGCCTGGGGATGGCGAGGGGGCACCACAGAGAATAGTGATTGTTGCGAGATTACATTGGAGCAAAGGGCATCGATGATACTCAGGGTCAATCAATCACATTAGACCCTCCCGAGGCCGTGGTCACCGGGTCCACTTTTCCCCTCTTAGTGGGGGTGGGACACCGCAGGTTAGTCCATAACCCATTATTCTTGTAACAGGTTTAAAGTAATAATAAACCTCCTTCGCTGATTGCCCTTTTACGTGAGGACTGGCTCTGTGCCCACTAAGACACTTGGACGTGCGTGGAGGTTGAGCGGCAGTGGAGGGTTGACCACCCTCCATCGGTGGTCTAGTCAGGAGTGAGAATCTTCCCATGTTGTTACACCAGATCCGAAAACAGAAAGCTCTGAAACGAGACCGTTCTATTCTGCCCAAACATGCCAACATGTATTTGCCCTCTAATGAGATCTCATGTCCCCTCGCAAAGCCTTTGATGAGGCGAACCTGGGAACCTCTGAGAAAATTCACTCAGGTGGGGCGTCGCCTGCCACAGCTCCGGGCTTGGACGCACCTGCGCGCGCACCGGGAAGCAGAACAGCCAGCGGGACGGGTCGGAATGTGCCGGCCCCTCACAGGTGTTGCCCAAAGGAACTGGCAGGCCCCGGCCAAGGAAACTGCCACTGTCAGCAAACCCGAAACCGTGACATCCTCTTCCCTTGAAAGTGTCCAGATGGCAAGCGGCTTCGCTTGCTGTTCAGGGCAGGCAGGTATTATAATGAACGCCTGTGCTCAGTAGCAGTTACTCTGAACTTACTACCTGTAGCTGCTGGTCCCTGAATGGAAGGGAAGCCCACACAGAGACACCGGGGCCCTGGCCCAGAAGCACACTTGAAAATGAAGTCACCCTACACCTCGATTTGTCACCACAACAGGAAAGCGACATCACTAGCACTACCATTCAATGGGGCTGGACTCGGAAATGCACAAACATCCCTTCCTCACCCCCGAGCTTTACCTTCTCTGTTTGCACACCGGCTGGGGAATCACCAAGTGCTGGGACAACTGGCGACCCTGTCTGAGTCGCTGCGCCTGCATCAGGTCAGCTGCGGCGCTGCCACCGAGGAGAGTTCAGGAAGCAAACAGAAACGACCCCACGCAGACCCACACGTTCAGGAAGAAGGAACTTTGCTTTCAAGGCAAAATGAAGGCCAGGGCACAGCTTCGNAAACGCACAAACACCCCTTCCTCACCCTGGAGCTTTACCTTCTCTGTTTGCTCACCGGCTGGGGAATCACCAAGTGCTGGGACAACTGGCGACCCTGTCTGAGTCGCTGCGCCTGCATCAGGTCAGCTGCGGCGCTGCCACCGAGGAGAGTTCAGGAAGCAAACAGAAACGACCCCACGCAGACCCACACGTTCAGGAAGAAGGAACTTTGCTTTCAAGGCAAAATGAAGGCCAGGGCACAGCTTAGCCTGTGCAAGTCACTGGCGACACCTGCCCTGAGAGCAGCCCAGCTCATCAGGAGAGACTTAACGCCTCCTAGAGGGGCGCCGGGACCCCAGAGCCTGGAGACAAGGTTAACAGGAGACGTGTGGCAAAGGTCTGAACGTGACCGTCCTCAAGACTCACGCTGACCCTTCTCTGCTCTCTCGCCCTCGCCCAGCCCGCCTCTCGTCGAGGCCACAAAGCACGGTTCTTCCTGACCACTTCCCTGGAGTCGCAGGTCACCTCCAGCACCGACGGAGTGGCGGGCAGGACAGCGTTTAGCTCTGCCAACAGCCAAGTCACAGGAACGGCTGTAGCCATCTGGTCGACCTCTATTCTCACCCTGGTGGTAACTGTACTGTTTTTATTTTTATTTTTCCTTCTGTTGCGCTGTGATGTGGGTCCTGCACAGTAACAAGAACCTCTGAAGAGAAACTGAATTTTTTAAAGAAATAGACTGAGTATCAAAATATACAGTATTTAAAAGAGAACACCAATATATCCGTGCATGCAATCCTCTAGAAGAAAAAGGACCGGAATCTTCGTGATCTACTTGGTAGTAAAATTTATCTTAAAAGTTATTTACAAGCCAGGACCTATGGGGAGAAAACCCCGTGAGCTTTCGTGGGGGGGGGGGGTGGGAAGCACAGCACAGCCGTCTCCAGGGCAAACTCAAAGCCAGAAGAAAGTGAAGCGATGTTTTCAGTGAAACAAAAGAGAATTATTCCCAACCTACAGAACCCACCCACCTATAAACTGACTGTCAGGCAGCACGAACACACTTCCAGACACGCAGGGCCTCAGAAAGGTCACCTAAAGAGCCACCAGCTCAGAAAACTGACGAAGCATGGGCTTCATCCACCAGGAACTCCCAACTCCCAGCCCTGGTCAGGCAACTGGGGTGACAGGGAGCAGGAGGATGGGGGGCTGTGCGCCTGTCCCGGGGCCACCGCCCAGATGGGACAGACAGTGCCCAGAGCAGTGTCTCTGGGGAAGATGAACCAACGGCCCCCCGGTGTGTGCAGATCCCTGAGGGGCCCCGGCGGTTCTGCCGAGGGGAGAGGCACAGCCTCTGTGGTGCGTCCAGGTGGCTTATGGTCCTGGGAGGAGAAGCGGCTCTGACAGACCCCGGACTCGGGATAGAGGCTCTCGGTGGCGCTGGTGTGAACATGGCAGTGACATGACCACGCAGGAGCGTGGGGCCAGGAGACACGTGTGTGTCTTGGATGAAGGATATAGTTTTTAAAATCCTCATTTTGCATAACCAGAAACCAATAAGTGATGTGTAAAATTGAAAAAACAAAAAATGTAGAGTAAAATCATGTAGAAATGTTTCCGTATTTAAAAAGGTCTGAAGACTCGAAGGCCCTGGGTAGAAGAGACGGGGGCGGGCGGGGCCAGCAAGGAGGCCTCGTTGTTCTGCCATCTGTTGTTTGGTACACGTTTCCTTGGAAATTCCCACTTAATGCCTTAGTCATTTTAATAGCTGGCTAATTATTACAGAAGATCATTTTAACGAGCAACAAGGGCTATGAACAGTGATCCCGTGAAGGGCTTCAGGAGCGGCTTCACAGGGTGAAGAAGGAGAGACCAGACATAGGAGCAGCGGCCTGGACCCGGGCGGCAACTCTCAGCCCGACCCCAGCAATACTTCTGACCCTCGACCAGCTCGGTGTCTTGGCTCTGACTCGCATGTAAACGAGGAAATTATTGTGGTTGGAAATAATGATTATTTAGTGACACTCACGAAGACACTATTTCAAGCAGCGGGTGTTCGAAAATACCCTATATATGTAAAACCAAGATTAAACAAATGAACCAAATAAAATGCTTTATTTATGTAGGGAAACAGGATGTGTTTTTAAATTATGTTTTCAATAAAACTTAAATAGGAGAATATTCAAAACAATCACACCACAAAGACTATAGAAACTATTTTACTTTCAGTCACTAAGGAAATAATATTATTCCTGATTAACAGTTAATATTTATGTTCTTCCTTATTTTGTTTTCCGTGCTGCTTGCCATGAACACTTAATCACGGGGTGTTTTTATTGTTCTGTGAGAGTGAACCAGAGCCTACGTTCATCTAATCATTTCCTGTGGAGCTCAGTTCTTCAGCCTGTTGTGATCTCTATTGCTCTTCTCTAGACTCTTCTTCAGTTTCCTACGCCCTCCATAAAATGCAGGCCATAAAGTGAATCGATATTCTAACAAGGCTTTGGACAGTGCCGTGTAGCGGAAGGACTAATTTTCACCTCCTACTCGCCACCCTTCCATTAACTCACATTTGTGTGGCTCCCCTTTAATTACGCAGCACGTCGCTGACTCACTCCTCGTGTGTCGGCGATGTCTCCCCGAGGCCGGTGTCTCCGTCCCATCCCAGCACGGCGCTTCCAAGCTGACTTTCAGTTTTGCCTGTCACACACGTTTAGGTCGCCTTTAAAATCTATTCCTCACCTTCAAGGTTTGGGAATACCACTCCGGTTAATGACACGGGGAAAATGTCGTGCACATGCCAACCTTTCTCTGCAGGTCAGCCTGTCTTAAAAAGTGGTTCCGGTACCGTCTGCTTCGCAACCACTCTGTGCTGGTTAGGAGTGCGGGAGAATGGGCTGGGCCCCCGAGCTGCTGCCCCCGAATCTAAGGAGAGGCTGCCCGGAGACGTGCTGGGCTGGAATGTGAGAGCCTGCTCAGGGCAGAGAACCACAGAGGCCAGTTCATGGTAAAATAAACTTCACGTGTTGTTCACACACGTCAAGGTTGGAAAGACACGGGGGATCCTCGTACTACTCTGGGGCTGTGACTTTGCTCAGGTTTGAGCCCCTGAGCAGTGAGCTCTTCTGCCTTTTGCCTTCTGTGGACCTTTTTAAGATGCCGAGTTCAGAGATTCAGGAATGAAGCACAACTCACTGTCATAAAATTCACCTTTCTTCGCCTTTTACATCTAAAGCAGTTCGCGGTGTGTCTCTCGTCTTCCTTCCTGTGTCAGTAGAGGTTCCTCGAGAAATAACCTTTCCTCGGCCTTCCGTGGGAGGCCAGAGCCACCCTGGCGTCACTGGGATGTATTTTAATTCGCGACTTGTCCTTCTCTTGGTTTGGCCACTGAACTCATGCAGCAGGCCGGAGAAAGCAGGCACACGCCCGCAGAGGGACCGAAGGCAGAATACCGGCAACGAGCAGGGATGTAAACCTGACGACAGCCTCTGTGCACGGCTTCCCCACTGTAGGCGTCCAGCCAGGAAAAAGACAGCGGGAAACTGGAAAGTGTCCTTTAAAAGCTGAAACCCTTTTGGGGGCCCAAAACACCCCGGATATGGGGGTCAGAGCTCATTTAACACTGGGGTTTCTTACTCAGGAGTGTGATGGGAATAACACTCCTGAGTAAGAAGTGTAATAACATGAGAACGCCGGGAGAGTGCGTGCAAACTCACCACCGACTGCTCCACTTCCCTGACGTCCATACCCTTCTAGCAGACAGCGTCCTGAAAATAGCAATGTACATTATCTTCCATGCAAAATGCAGCGAGAAAAAATACCCACAGGAACAACCAGACACGGCATGAATGAGGCAGGACGTCTGTCTCACACCACATGCAAAATTAATTGAAAATATATCAAAAGCCTGTTCAATGTAAGAGCTCAAACTATGAAACTCAAGAAAACAATTTACGTGGAACTCCTCACGGTCTCGAGTTTACTCGATGATTTCCTAGGTAAGACACCAAAGCACAGCAACAAAAGCAAAAACAGACAAGCTGGGCTTCGTCAAAATTGAAAACTTTTGTGTTTCGAAGGACCCCATCCAGAAAGTGAGAACAGCCCATGGACTGAGAGAAAACATTTCCAATTAATATAGCTGATAAGGGAAATATATCTGAAACACACACAAAACTTTTACCACGCCATTATGAAAAAGACAAGTAAACCAACTACAAACAGGGGCAAGAATCCGAACAGGCACTTTTCCGAGGAGGACACATGCGGTCAACAAACGCGGGAAACGGTGCTCAGCCAGATTCGCCGTTGAGAAGATGCCGGCCTAAACCGCAGTGAGCTGTCACTTCAAACCCACCGAGACCACTCCTTAAAAAGAGGAAATGCACCCACAGAAAGAGCACGAAAGAACAAAGTGGAAAATCACATTCGCAGACTAAATGGAGCATATTTATGAGAAGACTGGACCTGAGTTTGGGAGGACGCGTGAAAATCAAACACACCTGGAGAATTTAAAATAAAAGGCCCAACATTCTATGAAGAAAAATTAAGACTTTCATTAAAGTTCGGCCCACAGAGTTCATGACCGCTCTGCTTTGCACAGTTCGACACACAGGAAACGCATGCTTTATCTTCTGGGGAGCGGCCAGTAAAAGCTCGCTCCAAGTCTGGGTCCTGGGGACCGTGACAAACTCACGTGGTCGGAGGTCGGCCAACACAGCTCAAATGCCCAGCCTCTTCCGCGGTCAAGGGGGTGGAAGCCACCACACCCACATCCAAAGCCACAGCCCACGAGGAACATCACACAGCCACATCCACAGCCAACACTGTACCCAGGGGCAGCCACACCTGCCCGGGGCATCCCGAGTGAATGGCCTCACCGCAGAAGCCGAAGGACACCATTTAGGAGTTGAGCCAGTAGCCGCAAACCCACAAGTCCTGAGCGTGGCGTGTTTTTAGACACTCCCGCAGAGCCCGTGTGACAGCCAGCCTCTGACCCTTTGGTACCTTCACTGCTCCTTAAAGTTGCTTGAAGCCGATTGGCTTGCTGGTGTCCCTGGAAGAAGTTCTGTCCTTCTACCTGTGAAGCCCCTGGCGTGTCATCGAAGTCTTTGTGAAAAGCTGGTTTCCAGGGGAACCATCAACAACCAGAATATTGCTGCTGTCTCATCCCACGCTGCTTGTGGGTGTGTGGGCGCTTTCTGGTCACACAGAAGGTCGACACCCCGGGGTCTCCTCCTGAGACCTCCTGATGCGTGACTGAGCCCCCTGCAGACATTTGCAAAACGATGCAAATCTCGTTCATCCTATCTAATGAGACACAGAAGTGTTTCTTTCTCGGTAGAATCTACGCCACATGCAGTTGCAATTACTTCGTGTTCGGCGACCACCGTATATGTTTTCTATGTGTAAGTATTTCATCAGTTTTGACAACAACCACTGCCTTCCTTCGCTCACTTTTTAATGCATTTGTAGTTTCTTCCCCGCCCCCCCTCTGTCATGCTTAAGCTCTAAGTTTATTGAGCAATGGTGACACTCACCAAGGCTACTGGGGGAGAGCAAGGGAGGGGTGGACGAGAGAAGGATGCCCAGGGTCCGCCAGGTATGAGCGCCGGCCGGGCCTCCCTCCCACTCCCTCAGGAGCGTGACCTTGCGGGCGGACTGCAGGCCCGCACCCAGATGGAGGAAAGCCATCGGCCATGTAATCACATTGGCCTTTCAGCAGAATCTGCATCTTACGTGTATAGACACCATCGAGCCGACNGCTCTAAGTTTATTGAGTGATGGTGACACTCACCAAGGCCTGCTGGGGGAGAGCAAGGGAGGGGTGGACGAGAGAAGGATGCCCAGGGTCCGCCAGGTATGAGCGCCGGCCGGGCCTCCCTCCCACTCCCTCAGGAGCGTGACCTTGCGGGCGGACTGCAGGCCCGCACCCAGATGGAGGAAAGCCATCGGCCATGTAATCACATTGGCCTTTCAGCAGAATCTGCATCTTACGTGTATAGACACCATCGAGCCGACCGGCTCCTACCGACTTAACTGTCCCTGGGGCCTGGTCGGTGTTCCTGGGAAAGGGCCCAGCAGGATGACTGAGGTCAAGAAAAAAAAATCTGAAATTACCTCTCGAAGGACAGATTTAATAAAACCAACACAACCCTTCCAATGTTTACTTCATTCCTTAAAATACCCCATTGCTTAGAAAAGTGTAACAAAAGACGGCAGGGAATTTGGTGTACCTTTTGGAAAGGTTAATAAAAAACCTGTTCAAGGTTCTATTCACCCTGGACTGACGATGTTTAAATCCACCGTTGTGGAGAGACTTGAGGCCCCAAAAGAACCCCGTGGGAACATTATTTGACTCTGGGGGAGGGACAAAGCAATGGCCTGAAAAGCCAAGAGTAGTGTACTCGCGTATTTCTTTATTTCCTTCAATAACAAGTATAAAATTCCCGAGGATATATCTCAGTCTTGCATGGATTCACTCCTGTTCCTGTTTTCATCCCTTCTCAGCCTGTGACGTGGGCACTGAGCACCACGGTGGAGGGACCACAACGGCAGAATCGGAAGATCTGAGCCCTGGCCCGAGAGCAGCGGCACCCGTCTGACCTCCGGCAGCGACGCCACAGCCTGTGCCTTGGCCGCAAGGCAGCCGCGGTCCCAGCTCACGAGGTCCTGCCAGGCTCTGATCAGACAATGCGGGCGAGTGCGCAGTGGGACCGCACGGTGTATTACGAACTCATTAAAACCATTAGTTCTGCCTCTTCCACATCTAACTCCTAGAAGCGGCCAACCCAAGCTGCTCTCTGTTAACCTGGCGTGCCCACGTCGCCGGACGGCGTGCTGGAGCAGACACTGGGGACGGCGGGTCTGGGGCCAGCGCCGGGCCGAGGACCCGTCCCCCCGGGTCCCCACTCGAGGCTCTGGGGCAGCAGCCACACACCGACCAGTGCGGTTTCAGGCAGGAGGTGAGGGTAGAGAGCCGCAGGACGGGCAAACGTGTGCTCCTAGCTGCACACGGTAACTAATTTTCCGTTGCATTTCAAACCGGAATTTGAGGTATACTTCAATATAGACAGTCATTCTGTGTTATGGAAGCTCCAGAATCAATAGGTGTGCTTCCATGACTGGACTTTGGATGTTCGTACGTAGAGCAACTCGGCCAGGACCTCACTCGCTCCCCCCCCCATCTGAGGGAGCCCAGGGTTAGCGTCTCTTGGTGACGCACAAACACCAATCTTCGTGTGACTGGAGTTACACGTTGCTGTGCCATAAACTGTAACTGGAAATACAGCCACCATAAACACATTTGAACCACAGGAACAGAAAAGGCATTCGAGCCATGTGTCCTATGTCAACCGAAATCAGTTCTCGAGGAGAAAACAGAAACCCCCCAAGGTGAAAACCGCCGCCAAGTGTGCCAGAGCAGAGCGTACCCCAAATGAGAACCCCAAGCTGGCATCATGCACTCCCACTGAGCTTCGAGGACCCCTAGGCTGGTGGCGGCGGGTCCTGAAGTGACCCCGACTTGGTGTCTGCAGAGCCGGAGTTGGTCGAGCAGCAGCTGGGACTCAAGGGAGGGCAGCGTCAGACTGGAAACAAAAGACCGGAATGTCCTGGCGGGTCTGAGACCCAGGTCCATTACTAGACTCCTCCCGACCAGTGTCCTCTGCAGACAAGTGGCAGGCCACCTCCCACAGCCCAGAGCCCACAGGGAGGAGGGGCTGCTGTGGCCACGGCCGGTTCTGTGCCCGGGAGTGCCCTCCACTCCGCAGGGGCCGCCGGGGGGTGGGGGGGGAGTTGCACGGGGAGGACTCTTGAGCCGTTGCCGGGACCTGAAGATTCGGTCGGGGGACTGGCCGATGGCTTTGGCAAGTGACAGGGCCGTTCCTCCCACGTGGCATCTGTAAGCCCAGCGCAGGGCTGTGACAGAGCACCGCGCCCCTTCGTTCTTCAGAACAGAACTGACGATGCTGTCACTCATCTGCTGGGCCCGACCGCAGAGAGGAGACGCGGTCCGACGACGGAGAGAGCTGGGAGCTGGATTAACTGCCGGCGCCGCCAGCTGCTCCTCGCGGGTTTCGTGCTGAGAAGTTGCCGCCGTGTCTTCAAAGTCCCTGGTGAAGTCAGACGGCCAGATTTCTCAATAACAAAACCCGGCTGGTTGCAACACCCAACCGCACGCTCGCTGAACATCCTCACGCCTCATAAAGCTCTCTGCCAGGACCGGAGGCAGAGCCGTTTATTAAAGAGCTCGTAGATCTAACCCTAACCTG
Source organism: Sturnira hondurensis (assembly GCF_014824575.4). Taxonomy (NCBI): domain Eukaryota; kingdom Metazoa; phylum Chordata; class Mammalia; order Chiroptera; family Phyllostomidae; genus Sturnira; species Sturnira hondurensis. Next base: position 98,655 of record NW_028093029.1, read on the forward strand.
TAAAACCCGGAGCAGAGGCCGAACAAGCCTACCATCAGCAGAACGCATGCTGCCAAGGGCCGTAATTACAAAGTATGGGTGGGCACGGTGGGGCGGGGACGGGAGCAGGGGCACCACAGCCCAGGGTGAATTGGGCGAATTGGGCCAGAAGGTTCAGACCAGCAGAGTGTACTCGGCCCTCGGGTGGCAACAGGAAGCTTCTCTTTATACCATAAATCACAAAAACAAAATCTGAAAGTAGACCAGGGACGCAAGGGCTGACCTGTGCTAGAAAAGCACTCCTGACACCTGCTAAGACGGAAAGCCGACCGCACTCCGGACGGGGCAGGAGGCCTGGGAGTGGTGGGCACAGGCGGGGCTCAGGCCCGACCCGAGGAGAAGCGGACACCAGAGCCAAGGAGCCGGGGGAGTTGGCGGATGGAAGATCTCTAAGAGCAAACTCCAGGGGGAAGGGCTGCGTTCGGGGGTCTTGCTGGAGGCAGGTGGAGCTGTCAGGGGTCTCCTGGGATGTGGTGGAAGGGGAGGGACACAACCAGACAGACATGCAGGGTGGTCAGACTCGGGAGGGGAGTGCCAGCATGACCGACTCGGCGGTTTCTCAGTAAATTGGAGGACGCAGAGACCGGTGAGGGCACAGGGGTTCGGGGGGAGCCTGGCTGAGGCAAGCTGGGGGCCCGGCTTGATCCCGGGGGACCCCTCCGTCAGGTGAGTGCACTTCTCTCCTTCCAGCCTCTACCTTCTCCCCGGCCTCTGGTCCCACACTGTGTGTGACGTACCCCTCGTTCTGCACCAAAAACATCCAATCACGCTGGACGTTCAGGGAGACTCGTGCTGACCAGACTCTGCATCTGCTACAACAGGACGAGGCCCGGTTGTACGGGTGTCCCTCGGAGACCCAGCGAAGTGGAAGTCCCTGAGAGATGTCACCATCACCGCTTGCCCTCCCAGGACCCCGGCCGCAGCCCCTCCTCCCCCCCAGGACCAGGTTTCCAGGCTCAAAGTGCGCACCTTCAGGCAACCTCTCCCGGTGCTACAAACCGTGTGGTGTCACCTTCAGAGCTGAACAAGTGACTTTCAAGGATCATATTGTCATCGTTTGGGAGCCTTATTTTTAATTTGAAAGAAAATGACACTCTATCTTTTCCTTTGTGATCGATTTACTGGGGCCTCGGGAGGAGCCCGGTGGTGCTGTGCTTTATTTGGGGGACATAGTGGCGAACAAGGCGATGAGGCCCCTTCGTGAGGCCCACACGCCCGTGCAGCAGGAGGCGGGCATCAGCTCGGAGGCGACCACGCCCAGACAACACACCCCGCCCTGCCACTCCCGGCCTCGCCCGGTGACCAAGTCCCTGAACTTTCCGAACTCCAGCTCCCTCCCATGCAAAGTGAGGTAATGAAGCCTAGAATGAAACCAACCTCAGGAGGTTGCTGGGGGGAGTAATGACACCCTACCAGCCCAGAAACACATTAAATGTTAATTAGTTCTTTTGCATAATTCTTTGGATCATTGAAACGACGAAAACAAAAATCATGCTAGGTTATGACCAAAATGACAGCCTCGCTGAAAATCTCAGTAAAGCCACTTCAGACGGTTTTCAGTTTCATCCAAGACCAATGGGATGGAAACGTCTAACACTCAGCTCAAAAGTAAAGGCTCTGTTATCTCGACGGACGCAGGACTGGGCGGCGGGCTGGCTGCCGGTCGGCCGGTCGGTTCTAAGGGGGGTCTCGCGGCACACACACCCAGAATGCCGCGGGTTGAGCGCGCCCACCCGGGCCTCAGCTCTCACACACCGGGGCCCAGAACGGCCATGCTTCGGCTGGAGGAGAATCGGGAAGTCAAAATTCATGTCCACAGAGAGATGAAGCACTTCCAGCTTCTGCTTTGCTTCCTGCGTCTGACGTTCCTGGCAAAAGAGCAAGCCAACCGTCTCTGGATGAGAAAACAATTTCTCTTCTCGTTGCAGCTGCAGCTCTTCCTCGGGTGTGGGAGCAGGGCCAGTGTAAATCTTTGAGAAGGTTGGTTTACGGCGGCCCTGAGTCCGCTGCGCTGCGAGGGCTCATCTTTCGATCCGTCTCCGTGCTGAGAAGAGACTCGTAAATCCACCGAGGCGCTGACCCTGACTTTAAGCAGATCTGTGGCGGCAGAAGAGAAAGCTGCGGTCTCCCGACTCCCCTGAGGAGCGTGAAGCTCAAGGACAAGGATGTTGACGCAAAAGAGAAGAAAATGCAGGCGAAGAAAAACAGGGAGAAGGATGAGCCGTTCCGTCATTTGTGTGCAAGGACCTTGCAAGCGTCGTGAAGATCTACATATGTCAGACTCGCCGCAGCTGCGCCATCTCCACGTCCCCGATGGCCGTAATTTCGTGCCGGCAGCTTTATTGGACAGAGTCATCAAACACCCAGGGATATTCGGAGCGCCACTCGGACAACAGTTCCCAACCAACCCCAGGAGAGAGGGCAGACGTCAGAACCCTTCGAAACGGCCTTTACAGAACCCTTGGGAAATGCCCACAACCAAAGCGTATTTTCTCCTGAAGTTATCCTTGAAAACGTCTTTGGGCTTTTAACTCTGTCCTGTGCACCGAATGGGCAAATACAAATTGGCGTTCACACGGTCAGCCATGACCGATGGGTCAGTACTTCAGAGTGGAGAAGGTGCTGGGACCCTTACATTAAAGGAGAGGACTTCCTTGTGCCCGGGAAGCCTGGAACCAGGTGGTGGACACCGCGAGAGACAGAGTACCTGGCTGACACACAGGATGTGAAATGTTGACAATGAATTTTTAAGGAATCTTGCAGCATTTGAGACCCCGCCTTTTGCAAAGATAAGTATGTTGTAGAAACGTGTCATTCAAAAATTGGCAGGCAGAGTACAAGTGGCATTCCACTCGGCTTTAAATAAGGCCGTGCCGTGTGACTCTGTTCAGCAACACTGGTCACAGGCTCCCAACTCAAGAAAGTGCTCAGAAGACCCCAGCCCCTCCTTCTTCCCAGGAAAATTACCCCAAACCCCCTAAAATACAGGAAGTAAACATCTCTGCATCCCTCCCTCCCCCCTCCCTCCCTCTCTCTCAAACATTCTCTGTAGATAAGATGCTTTTAATATTCAAATCACCTTTCTTAGTTCCACAGGCTATATGTGGCAGGAAAATCTTAAATTTACATAGCTTAGATTTTTTTCAAGCAACTAGGATAAATAAATGAACAAGGAAGTAGGAAGGAAAACAATACTTTTTTTTATGCGTGACCTTCCGAAATGACTCCAAGTCATAAAATGTGCAGACATCTGGCTTCCAATCCACACATAGCTATGAATTATAGAATAGTCCAAGATGTTAGTCAATGGATGTTTCACATACTTCCCGTGTTTACTGAAAGAACCACGTAGTCCCATCATTTTTATTGAGCTCCTGCCACCTGCCGAGCTCTCAACACCAAGCCTGACCTGGCGTTAGAACCGAACCCCTGACCGTGGAGGGCGCATCCCACCCCCTCCTACTCTGTCTTTTCACTTCGTCCCTCAGTCGTATTAATTCTGCTCTTATTTTTAGAGACCCTACATAGACATGGATAAATCTCTTAGATCCTAGACTGCAAATGAGTGGAGGAAGCTGAGAGTGAAGATCCTGCGACTGCTCGAAACGGGAGAGGCGCAGGCACAAACCCCAGGCCCCGGGGAAAATCTTTGCGTCAGAGTTTCCACGGGTGAGTCCCAGCGGAAAGCCACGGAACGACCTCGAGTCATGGGGAACGATTTCGCGTTGCACGGGAAAATGAGCTTATAAAATCATCCAACAACACGAGCTTCCCTTTAAGCCGGGCGGGCAGCAGAGCCTCCGGCCCCAGCATCATGGTGCGCGGGTGGTGGGGCTGCGACGCGCGCCCCAGGCGCCCGCTCAGTGTCCTCTCGGCGTGTAGAGCGCGTTCCTCCCGCTGCCTTCCGTTGTTGGGGAGGTGGAAACAAGCTTCCTCCTCGGGACTCAGTTTCCTGAGCGTAGACAGACACTTGCTTATGTAAGTAAATGCATACTTACGTACATAAATTCACCTAAGTATACACATAAATACATACATAAAATGTGTGTGCGTGTGCAGTGGCCTGGACAGTGCCTCCCATCACTTGAACTGGGATCCCTGGGGCACTTGTAAACCTTCAGATTTCTGGTTCATCCATGTTCTTGCAGATGGCAAGATTTTCTTTTTATTATTATTATTATTATTTTATTGTTGTTCTGGAGGAACTCCTACCCTTTGCAACAGCATGGACGGAACTGGAGAGCACCGTGCTAAGTGAAATAAGCCAGGCAGTGAGAGACAAGTACCATGCGATCTCGGCTTTAACTAGAAGATTTTCTTCTTTTTAAATAATATCTTGTTATTGAATAATTTTTAAATTATCATAAATTAAAATTGAAATAATTTCTGAGTTTTTAAGCAGTTTGAAATTTAATAACATTCTGTTTCATCTACACCACATTTTTCTCATGTGTTTCTCCAGGGACACTTAGGTCGTGTCCCCATCTCGGCTCTGCTGAGCAGCCGCAGTGATTGTGGGGTGCACACGTCTCCCCGCAGTAGTAACTTGGCTCCCATTAGACACACCCCCAAGGCGGGTTGTGGGGCCACACAAGAGCCCTGGTTTTACTTTTTGGGGAAACCTCCACATGGATTTCTGTAAGAGGCTGCACAAATTTACACTGTTCCCACCAGCGATGTGTAGGGTTCTCCTTTCCCCACACCCTCACTGATACTTGCTGTGTCTTGTCTCTGTTAATAGTGGCCAGTCCGGCAGGTGTGAGGTCATGGCTCGTGGTGGTTTTGATTTGTGTCTCCCTGGCGATTAGTGCTGTGGAGCGCCTTTTCATGTACCTGGAAGGAACGTAAGTGGATGAGGTGATGGGAATGTTAACTAGCGTGGTTGTGGTAATCACCTCTGTCACACCATCCTGTTGTGCACCTCACGTACATGCAATTATTTGCCAGCTGCACCTCAGTGAAGCCGGACAAACATTCAGATTTCTGGAGCTCACCTCAGACGTGCCAAGTCAGCATTCCTGGGAGTGAGGCCTGAGAATTTAAATCTTACGCTGGCTGTCCGGTGACCCTCCTGCCCACAACTCAGGGACACGGGACAAGAGGCTCCCTGGGCTCTTCACGCACAATGCAATCATCTCTCCAGAGCAGTTCACAGGTCGCCCTCTAATTTCCATGTTACCCTCCAAGTCCTGGAAAATCCGTCTTTCCCTGTTCTGTGCTAACCTGCATGGTTGACTAAATTGCAACTTTACGATTCTCAGCAGGAGTCAGCACGCCAGAAAGTGTCAAACTGGGACTTTCATTGGCTACAATAGTCTAGTGGGAAAGAGCCCACGGAGTAGATCCTTGAACAGGGTGTTCGGCTCAGTTCTGTCGTTGGAGATAACTACTGGGTGTAGCACGGTGGAGAAAACACTCCCTTCCAGAAGGAGCTCTCCAAACAGCCGTCTCGGCCTCAGCCGCGAGGTCAGCTGCGTGGGGCAGAACCGCGTATAGGTGTTCCACCAGAGCACGGCCAAGGCCACGGCTGCCGTTCCGCCCCTGCACAGAAGATGCTCTCAACGGAGAGCTGCAGCGTGTTCTGTTTGGCTCACAAAAGAAACGTTGCTCTCTTCTCTAAGGAACGCAGAGGAAAGCTGGCGTAGCTTCCGAAACGCTTCTTCCTTATAGTCACGTTTTCCCCCGGGTCTATGAAAAGGTGCTCATATCTTTTAGGCGTGAAACGCACTACCTGGAATGAATTCCACAAAGACTAAGACGCTTTCCGCCATGGCGTCCACCCCGGTGCGTCCACGCCACCGAGCACACATCTTCAGTGGCTTCGTGTAGGGGATTTATCCCCCGAGACTCTGAGACTCCTCCCACAGCTGTCACTACTCGTGGCTCGATGCTTCCGAATCCTTGCGAGGAGACAAAGTGTTTTACTCCACGGCCAGCAGTCCCTGGAGCAGGGGCCTGGTGGGCTTCATTCGCACTAACACGGAAGCAACAGAAAAGGCTGGGCTGTCGGGTTTCTGGAGGAGGAGGCGGAGCGGTAAGGGGCAGAGGGGCGCCCGGCGGTGACCGCTGTCCCGTGGGCACAACGGGGGGCAAGGCTGTCCCAGGGTTCAGGGGTGGCCGAGACAGTCCTCCTTCTTTCCAACACAGGCAGCGCACCCTTGCCTGCTTATCACACAAGATCAAGGACTAGCTGCTTTCTCACAGCTCCTGGCACCCCCCGTGAGAAACTTAAACCCACGTGCCTCCCCACTCTGCACAGAAAAGTGGCACCCCCAAAAAGGAAACGCCACTCAGGTGGGGATATCATGCTGATTCAGGCAAGTTTATTGGGAGCTGGGCAGACACAGCCACTGCTTTACCATGGCAAGGATCACAAGGACAGGGAAAACCCCGAACTGATACCCGTGTGGCTGTCAAGTTTCTGAAGGTGTCCCAACAGCCGTCACCCGGGGCAGGCAGCAGGGGGCGGCTTGTGGTTTTCGTTTTCTTCCCCAGGATCCCGGGACGAGGCCTGAAACGCAGTCACTGGGCTGGTGAGGAGCAGGTGGGGAGCAGGTGAGGACCCTGTGGTGGGCAGGTGAGGCCTGGAGCAGGGCGGGGTCTTCCTCTCCTCCTCGGGGTGCAGCCCATCAGTAGAGCCCGTAGGGCCAGTACCTCCGGTAGCTGAGGGCCCCACCGCAGCCACCATAGCCATAGCCGCAGCCGTAGCCCACAGGAGCGTAGGTGCTGCCGTAGCCGCAGCCCACGCTGTAGCCCAGGGGGTAGCCGTAGCTGCCCCAGTAGCAGCCTGGGAAGGCGGCCCCGGTGAAGCTGCCACAGTACATGGTGCCGGAGAGCAGGTACAGGTGCGGGAGCAGGTGCGGGAGCGGGAGGAGGTCTGTCCTCAGTGCGATGGTCCCTGGCCTCCCGGCAGAGCTTATATACCCCGCTGAGGGGTGTGGCCTGAGGCGCAGGCCCTCATCCTTCTGGTCACCAATTTGCATCAACCAAAAGCTCATTAACGTGCTTGACTCTTGCCGGAGACCTCTTTACAGCTGCTGAAGGAAGCCTTTCTGGGCGGGATTCCTTCCAACAAAGTGTGTCCCCTCCCTAGAAGGGGCACCACGCTGGCTCGAAAGCCCCGGAGGGACTTGGGGGCTGGAGTGACGAAGACATGCAGGCGCCCAGGTGCTCTAGGTGGCCGTGGGCGGGCCTGACCACTGCCCAGGCCGGGGCCCCCTGAGTCTCCAGGGCGACCCTCGGCTGAAACGCAACAAACCTGTGCTGGACACGCAGTGAGTCCATCTCAGCACCGCGGTGCGAGGGTGACCTGACTCAGGAGCCCTCTTTCCGGCCATGCCTGGGACAGAGGCGATGGAGCTCGTTGGCAGGGCTCCTCCTCCTTTTTCCTCAGTTTACAGCTGCCCGGTTTAGAAGCTGGTTAAACACTTTACCTTAACTACAGGTCTCACCTGACTTACCTCTAACAGCACGCTTCTGGACCGCTGCCTGAACTTATAATCTTGTCTTTGTAAACGATCCTACAAGTCAGTGGTGAAACAACTAGGATTTGTTGGTCTGATATACTTTTTTAAATAAATGTTGAAACTAATAGCATAAAAAAACAGAAAAAGGAATGGGAAAACGTACCCCCAAATGTGTGTGTTTTCCACTAGACCACTGAAACCAGAGCGCCCGTCAGGCCTGCCGGTCTCGGCCGGGCCGGGTCACAGCAGGAAGTCAGCATCGTTTCACTCCCAGAGCGACCGTGGGCCCCGGGACAGGCGGCGAAAGCCACCCCTCTCTGAACAGACGTGTGGTTCTCGAGTATGAGCTGGAGGAGTGACAAGACCAGTCGAACTAATTTGGGTCACGCAAGACCTACTGGATTATCCCCAGACACCCGCGTTAGGATTCCCTGAAATGGGCACTTGGCCAAAAGTTACCAAAAGCACAGCAAAGGAGGGCAGGTGGCACAGAACCAGAACAGAACACGGAGCTGGGAGGGGTCCCCAAGAAGGGGAGGGGGACCCAGGCTGGCCACATTTTACGTGCCGGCCGCCACATTCGGCTCCAGACCCCGAGGGGAACTTCCTCCTGTTACAGCGGTGAAGGTGGGGGTTTCTGGGAGCACGCAGAGGTCACAGGCTGAACCCGAGGACAACAAGATGAGACGCCTGGAGAAGCACAAACTGCGGGCACCCTAACCACTAATTGGTTAATCACGGCGGTGGCTGCCCACCAGCTCGCCCAGGAACAAAGCTGGCTGGCCAGCCCCCCGTGACTCAGCGTTTAAGACCCAAATTCTTCACGACGCTGGCAGCTGGAGAGTGAATGGCAGGGGGTTAAGTCAGCTTCCCTCTTAAATCGCAGAAAGGTCCGGCGGCCGGTCCCTCCTTAGAGACCACGCAGTGGTTGGCATCACAGCGCTACCGTCATCCCTCTGCTCCGCCTCCTAAAGACGAAAGGCTAGCAGTGTTGGGGGGAAGATCAACTAAACCAAAAGACAGCCTTGCACAGTGCAAGGAAAGGAAAAGGGTTTGATGCCAGAGTTCAGCCGCGAGGCTCCACCTGCCTGCTCTGTCCTGTGGTCGCCTGCCGGTGTCACGCCAACCTCTTGCTTCTGCCGTTACAGCGTCTGTTGCAACTCGGGCCCTCCTGTGCCCGCCTGGGACGCCCTCGTGATCCCACTGGCCCAGCCTGGCCTGACCCAGGGCCGACTCGTGGGTTCAGCAGCTTCGGCCAAGCCCCTTTGTCCACATGAGAAACGTGGTCACGGGTGGCAGGGGTGCTGAGTCAGAGCTCCGTGCCACACAACCCCACTCAGGCAACTGATCCATGGGCCTGCCCTGCCCCCACGGCCTCAAAACTAGTCCAGGGACCCCCCCTCCTGACTGCCTGCTTCCCGCAACCACAGCATACAAAATGCAGATCTGGCCACAAACACACACAGAGACATGAAACATTTTCCCACAGCCCTGGCTGGTGTGGCTCAGTGGGCTGAGCACCAGCTCATGAACCAAAAGGTCACCAGTTCAATTTCCAGTTGGGGCACGGGCCTGGGTTGCAGGTCAGGTCCCCAGTGGGAGACCACTTCTTTCCCTCTCTTTCTCCCTCCCTTCTCCACTTCCTAAACTATAAATAAAACTGTTTAAAAAATACTTCAATAGCTTCCCATTGCTTGCAGGGTACAAATATTTCTTAACCTCTAAACTGACCTAAAAGTCCCCAGCTGACTCCGCTTGAGCCTCCCTGGCGGTCTCCGTTCTCGCCCAGCCTTCGCACCGCTGCGTCCTGCCCGGAGTCGCCTGTCCTGTCTCCCCTCCCTTCTGCCAGCCACCCAGACGCCAGACAGCGGCACCCGGCGGGAGGCCTCTCAGCCCCGTCCTCCACCTCGTTTGCCACGTCCCCTCAGCACGACCACGGCCACCGCCTGCCCGTGCCCACACCCCTGCCCACCTTCGTCTGCGTGATTGGTGCTGGCCCCACAGCCAGCCTGCGTCCCAGAGACAAAATCGACGCCCCCGGAGCCAGAGCCCCAGCACCCCGCTCACTGCAGAGCACGGTACGGTGTCGGGCGGTGTCAGTGGGACAGACAAACGAACGAGTGGACGGTGGGAGCCTCGCTGGGCGGCCCGCTCACAGCAGGCACATGAGCCAACACTCCTGTGCATCCACGTCACTCGACGGCAAAACGAGTGGGCCGGCTTCCAGGACCCCCCGCCTCACCCGGGGCAGGAGACCAACACAGGGTCCCTGCCGAGGCGGATGGCCACTCCGCCTAGGTCACGGGGGTCCAGTCCATTAGGTGTGAGCCTACTGTATCCAGCGCCCCCACAACAGCCCACGAACAAGCTCCCAGCTGCCGTTCCAGCAAAAGCGAGATGCAGCGAGGGGATCGCATTGACGTGTCCTCAATAGTTTGAAAAGTTTAGTCTCTGCAAGGGTCGCTGGGGACGCCCGTCTAAACACGCCGTTCTGAGCTTCGGGAGCTGTGGGGTGGGGCGGGCCGAGGAATCTGCATTGTGTGCGAGAGCAGCCCCGTGAGAGGTGCGCGGTGTCCTGTGGGAAGCTGCCTGTGGAGGTCGTCTTCAACAAGACACCCGGCGAAGCACAAAACGTTGACCTTCTCAGCCCAGCTCAGTGACCCCAGTCGGTGGGGCACTGGCGTGGCGACGTCGCTCCCTGGGGACCTTCGTCCAGGATTGCAGACGCTTTGTCTGCGTGACCAGGACGCTGTCTGGCACTGAGGGGCACAGACAGGCCAGGGACGCTGCCCAACAACCAACAGGCAGCTCCCAGCCTCTCCAGCCCCACAGACCAGTTTCATGGGAGACCGGGTGGGGGGGTGGGAATGTGAGGACATGGAGCTCGGGTGAGCTTCGCTTCACTCAGCTAACTGTGGAATGGGGTGGGGGGCCGAGCTCAGGGGGGCTTCACCCCCTGCTGGGGCTAGGCCTGGGGAGATGGGAGCTGGAGCTCAGGGAGCTTGGCTTGCAGCCCGGTTCCTCACAGGCTGCGACCAGCACCAGTCCATGGCCCGGGGGGTGGGGATCCCAGCTGTAAGGCACAGGACAACGTCCCATCCTTCTCTGCCCCCCCCCACGTACACATCTACCTGCCCAAAATGTCAATAAAGCCAAAATCAGACGGGGCCAGTCTAGAGTCAAGATCACATATGGTTTACCCCAGAGAGACACGGGCCAGAACTTGCTGACCGAGGCTTGGGGCAAATCTGAGACATGATGTCAGTAACTTGCGTTCTCAGCACATCTGGGGCTAAGCCACATTTGCGAGGCTTCTTGGGTGACGATCAGAGCAAGCCCCTAATTACCGAAGTTGGCTATTTGAAGTGGAACTCCCGTGGTTCGGCACCACAGCCACGCCAGCAGGGAGCACAGTTCACAGACTCCCACCAGGGACACCGTTGTGCGTGTCCCGACCGCCGTGGAAAGCGACTCCAGGGAAGGGACCTTCCACTGCAGGCTGTGAGCCTCGGTAGGGCGTGAAGGCCACCGGCAGCATCGCCCCCCTGCCCCTCAGAGGTGCAGACCCACACAGCCACGGGCTGCGTCTCGGGACACAGGAGCGTGAGGCCCAGAGACCTCGCACGCGTGCACCCTCAAAGTACAGCGCCCCCTGCGAGCAGAGTGTGCTGAAAGGGTGGAGACAAGAAGTGACGGTCCCCTGCCGGCCCGGGGCACAGACACACTCAGCGAGGAGTCTTATGCACCCTTCGGTCGCCCACTGGGAGGCCTGAGGTCATGCCCTTCTGATGACCTTGGAATGATGTTTCATATTACTGCCCAATAACAAACGATGGCAAGCTCACTCTACCGGAAGCGTCGTCTCTTCAAAGTCTTTGCTGCCCATACGCTCCATATAAAAATAAGCACATTTAAATGTGAAAATCAGGGCCTTGGCCGGGTGGTTCGGTGGGTTGGAGCAGCAGCCCCTGCACCAGGGTTGCGGGTTGGGTCTCCAGGCGGCACGCCCAGGAATCAGCCTATGAGTGCGTGAGTGGGTGATGTTTCTCTCCCCCTGTCTCCAAAAGTCGATCAGTACATTAAAAATGATAAACTTAAAAATTGGGACGTGCACCCCCAAGATGTCTCTGTCTTAAAATCCAAGGTTGTTCGTTGGGAAAGTCTTGGGAGCGGCACTGACGCGCCTCGAACAGAGAGGCTTCCCGGCGGGAGTGATGAGGTGTGTCCTCAAAGTCGATCCCAGGGGGCGGGTGGGGGCGCGGGACGGGCAGGAAGGAAAGAACTGCACACGGGAGCGTGAACACCTCTGTCAAAGGCGACATCGGGAGCTGCAGAGGCGGGTCCCGGGGAGGAACTGGCGTCCCTGCAGGGAGCTGTGCTCCCAGAGACGCCGTCGCCTGTCCCTGCGTGGGCTCCGGTGGAGGTCCGACCCGGGCCCCGTGAGACTGGCCTCAGATGCAAAGACCACTTCCGTTCACTGACTAGCACCCCCCCCCAGGACTGCAGGTGCTCCCCCCACCCTCAATGGAAATGAAATCGCCATACAAAGAGTTTTTCTGTAAAGGGCAGTAAAGAGTAGGGCAGAGCACAGAAAATAGTTTTAAAACCTTTCCTTTTCCTGCTGAAAGTAACACCATTGCCCTGGCCGCAAGGCTCCATAGGTAGGAGGTCGTCACCTCGTAACTAAGGTTCAGCCCCCATCAGGGCTCGCACAGAGGCAGCGCATGGGTGTTTCTCACACGGATGTCTCTCTCCCTCCCTCTCTCTCTAAAATCAATAAACACACCACACACCCCCAGACCCTGAATTAAGTGCACCTCTTGGTAGGACCTGTGGGGGGCAGCCTGTGGTTCCCCAGAGCCTGGAACCTGCCCTGTCCCTGCTGTGGGGGATTCGGGTGCGAATCTCTTGGCCTTGACGAAGGGGTTATCTGGGGCTACCTTCGTGGGTTCCGAGTGTTGTCTAAAGGACCCTGGAAGCGACACAGGAAGGCAGGAGGAACAGAGACAGAGTCCAGGAGGGAGATCTGAAGACACTGCTCGCTGCTGCCTTTGAAGATGGCCTCGGGGACACACGTGAGCCCGCTCACACGGATTTTAAACACCTGACCTCCGGAACTGTAGAAGGATGGATCTGTGCCATTTTAAGCTGCTAAATTTGTAGCGTATCAATGCTAAAGTTTCTGATCACACTGTGCTTGTTCTTAGGGTAAGTGGGCATGACGCCTGCAATGTATTCCAAAGTAAATTTGACACTATGTAAACACTGTATATATACACGATATTACTACATACATAAATAGTAGTGTGTATATAATATATAAAATAAATGGGGCAAAATGTAAACGTTTCATAAATTGGCAGGCAGGACTTCTTTGCACTATCACAGCAACTTTTATGCAGTTTTGAAATTAAGTCAAAATAAAAAGATTCTTGAACGGACCACCGGAAGAACTCTGGCTTTAGCACAGGAAGCGACATGACCACAGAACCTGAGCCCCACCTCAGGACCCTCGGCCCCTGGGTCTCCTCAAAGGCAGGTCACGCTACCTGCAGGTGGGGCCTCCTTCAGCGAGGGTTGCCAGAGAAGGCCCCGCCCACCCCCCTCTGCACCACCTCCGAGTGGCATTGGGTTAGACCCCTTAAACACCACAGTAAGTGGTTTCTGTCCCCATTTTCAGCAGCCAGCGAGCAGGCCAGGGCGGCAGGCAGGCGTGGTGGAGCCGAAGCAGCGTGTCGCTACACACGGCTTGGAAAGCCGCCACGCCTCTGCCTCTCACCGAGTGTTCTGGAAAGTTCCCTCTGTTGTAGGTTTTTACAGGCTGCAAATTCTTCACGCAGGGGCTGGAACCCACAAAGACTTCACACGTGTGGGAGCAAAACTTCCATCGGCCTGTACAGTGTTTTGTGCCCGTAAAGCAGAGGGTTAGCTGGCCGAATCCATGAAAATCATGGGGACCCGCCCCTGAAACGTGTGACAACTGTTTCATGGATTTGCTGTGACGCTCACGTGAAGTGTTTCACTTCGACGAAGCAGAAGCTGCACTGAGTCATCTCTAAGCGCAGACTACACAGTTCGAGGGCCTTGGATGGCACCTGTTGTCCTGAAGAACACGAGATTCGTCTTTAACGTGCTGTCCGTGGCCCAGAGGAGAAGAGGCGAGAGGGGTGAAGCCTATCAAAGGGGGGGAAACACTCTGTGACTCCGGCAGTTGTCTTCTCATTACTGACCAGAGCTCGGAGCCCTCTGCACACAGGGCTCATGGCTGAGTCGATGCAGCCAGCAACCTCCCAGTGGCCTGGGGACTCTGACCTGTCCAAGGCCAAGTTCAGCAGACAGGCAGTGGGAGTGGGGAGAGCGGACTGTCACAAAGGGAAGGAGAGAGACTTTCTCAGCATTCAGCAGCTGGAAAACCTTCCCACTCATAGTCCTCATACAGAAATGCTAACAGTTACGTGTATTTAGGTCAAATTTAGGATGGCTTAATAAAATGTCTAAAAACTGAAACCTCAACATAAAGGGACAGAAGGTGAGGCCCCACCCTGTCCTCACATGTGCTCTGAAATCAGAGTAAGTCTTCATTGAAGTCACCCATGACAGGTGCAAACTGGCTGGTGAGTTCAAAAGCCTTAAGCACAGTGAAAGAAGCAACAAGAACAAAACCGTGCGTGCTCAGGAAATCAGGTTTATTAAGAGACCAGCAGCAGAACCCCTTCCTATCCACACCCGATCGGAAAGGCGTAGATGTTGGCGCAGAAGTTGATGGCACGTGAGCAGAGCCACCGAAGAGGCCAACTCCCAGCTTCCCGGCTCCGGCCAGGCCTGTTGGAGAGATGCGTCCCGCTTCCTTCGGCTGCAGGTGTGTCCCTGTCCGGGGCTGACACCTGGGCGGCTCACTTGGCGTCACCGCAGCCCCGACGTCTTGAAGGAGTCAGCAGAAGGCGGAGGACGTCTCTCTCAAGCACGCCAGGCGGCAGGAAGGCGGTTGTGCTCTTCAGGCTGCTCTGAGCCCCCACCTCCCAGAGCCCCCGGGGCCCTCAGTAGGTGCTGTAGCCGAAGCCCGAGCCCGAGCCCCATGGCCTGCAGCAGCTGCCGCCGTACCCGCAGCACAGGTTGCTGGCGTTGCTGCCGCCGAAGCTGTAGCCCAGGGAGCCGTAGCCGGTGCATCCGTAGCCCCCGTGGAGCGGGGAGCCCAGGGGCACGACGCAGTTCAGGGGGGTGGCTCGGAAGGTCCTGTGGAAGTTGGTCCCATAGCAAGGGTAGCCTGGGAAGTAGCTACCGCAGCAAAAGAAACGAGTCATGGTGGCAGCGGGCGGGGAAGACTTGGAGAGACCGGGAAGGGCAAGGTGTACGGGGCGGAGTGGAGAGCTGCCAGGGCGCAGGGCCTTTTATGCCTCGGGCCGGAGGGCGCGCATGCGTGTCTAGACGTCCTCCCGCTCATTTGCATAAACAGCTGCAGCGTGTGCCAATAAAATGCGCATAAAGGACACACAGACTCATCACCCACACTTTTGTTGGCGTTTCTGTTTGCAAAGGAATGTGGTGCGTCATCAAAGCCAGGGCTGTGCTGGACACACCGCTGAATTCGCCCCACCTGGTTAACTGCTCTTTTGGGGGGGTCTCAGGGACTCTGGATTACAAGTCCCTCCCACTGGCCCAGAAAGCTCCGGCCTCTGCGGAAACTCTTCCGTCGCTTCGTGAAACTCTCTCCGTCTGTCACTCGGAACCACTGCGCACCCACTGCGCGTGGGTGCGGAGCTGCTCTTGGACCAAGGCATCTCCGCTCCAGTTATTCGGAACCAGAGGCGGCGGCTGCAGGGCCCTGGGACGCACTGAATGAGCGAACGCCACTGACGTTCACTCTGCCGAGGCTCACCTCGTGGTGTGTGAGTTTCACCGCAGTGATACTTTTGTTTCCATTTCTAAAACATCGCTCTGCAAACTCATCGGAAGTCGTTTTGCAGAGGCGACAAGAACACTGTGATACAAGTGTTCACAGCAAGGAGGCTGTGGGATGCAAGCGGCAATTTTCATGGACTGCATTTACGAGCATCCTCTGTGTTAACAGGTGTTTTTTTCTGGAGAACAGACAATCCGTGGTCATAACTCACTGTGAACTTGGACAAGGTGTCTGGCAGGGAAACGCCACACTGCGACTGGGCGGAGCGATGCCCCATCGTGAAGCCGCGTCCCACCAGGCCTGTTTCTTTCTGACTCCCGGTAACTCCACCTGGACGCCGTGATTTGCGGTGAAATGCCAGTCACTGTGACCCCACGCAGCCCTGACACTTGGCCCTGAGTGGCACTTCTCGTGACACAGGTCAAACAGAAAGGACCTGAGCTCAGCAAAGCAAAGACACTCCTGCTCACACGCTCAGAAAGCCACCTCGGGTGAATGGGCGCCGGGTTGTACCAGATCAGAACAGAAAACTTCCCGAGCACCAGCTCCTTCCACCATGGCCAGCAATTCCAGAGCCCGAAGGCAAAGCCAAGGGCCCAAGCCAGACCCCCGGCCAAGGCCCTGCCCCCGCAGGCTGAGCACTGCAGGCCGACTGGTTTCTGCGCCTGGGCGTGGCTCCTTTCCCTCCACAGACTGACCTTGGAGTTGGCAAAATCGAAGGATAAGGGCTGCGTCCAGAAGGAACGGACTAAAATGGCAGGAGGCTGTGTCCTCAAGGGCCCAAGTTATACAAACCCTACACAAGCCCAGAAAGCCCCAGGAGGTGTCTGTGAGCAGGTGAGGGCAAAGGTGAGTGTCCTCCTGTAGGTGTGACTCGGCTGGTTCCTGGAGAAATGTCCCTGCAGAGACCAGAGAGGTCGGTGTCTGAACCTGTAATTTGGCTCAGCTGCCACCAGGAGGCAGTGATGTGCAGCCAGTCTGAACTGCGGAATGTAGGTGGACGGCCCGGAAGAAACTGGAACGGAGAGAAGAGCCGGCTTGAAACCCAGACTTCCAGACCAGGGCTCTCCGCTCTCTGCCCACCATGGGAAACTCTGGGGATCCATATTTTTCGTTAGTATCTTGGGCGATGCTCCAGAATAAATCAGGCTGGCACTTTCGGGCCCTTCTTTCCTGAGGTTCCAGGGAGTTCGTGTTTGTTGGGCAGTGAGCCAGCCCTGAGAGCCTGACCCCTTCCCACGGTCCCCTGACAGGCGTGTTCGGGCCTGTCCCAGGCGGCCCGGCCCCTGTCACAGGTGATGGAGACCACCACCCCTGTGCACTGCTTCCTTCTCCCAGGACACCCCTGCGTGGACAGGGGAGTGGCCACAGGGTGTCGGGGCGTCTTCCCAAGTGAACCCCCTACCCTGCTGTGGCTGGGTTACCCCAAACGAGAGAAGCAGTCGTGAGAAATACATGTCCATGCACAGATATGCTTTTGTTTGCTTCTATTTTCCAGCCTGCTTTCAGCCGCCCCCAGAGAACACTGTGAGACAAACACCGAGAGTCACGCGGTGCTGGCCTCACTCCAAACCCAAGGGACCACAAGTGTTCGAGCAGGGCCTGCCCGGTGCCCGGTGCCCGGTGCCCTGTGGCAGTTGCCCGGTGCTGCTCCAAACACTCCACAGGCACTCTTCACACCCGCTGCTGACGTGCGTAGCTGGAGGGCGTGCTGTGCACCCTTCCCAGCACTGAGCAAACGTGCACGGAACCGCCGCCACCATCGATGGTGTGGGCGCTGGGATTCTTTGATCGGGAAACTGAGACCAGAAGCTGGAGTCAATGGCACCACGCCCCACAGTCACTGGTCAGCAGGCCCGGATGCCATGTCGATCCGGGCAGCCCCAAAGCCACGCCTCCGATGTCCCCAGGAGTCTAAAGGGCTGCGGTGCCCACAGCGCCGCCACTCCCACTGTCCCCTCCTGGAAGGACACACCGGACAGGAAAGGTTGGTTTAGCCTCCGTGACAGACGGCCCGAGAGCGCGGTGCTCCCGAAGGTCAGGGGCGTCTTTGATGCTGACGCCGCACACCCCTCTCCAGTGGGTGGGTCCCCGGGACGTCGTTGTCACTCAAAGACACGGGTGACAGAGCCTCCGTCCCCTGAAGTGCAGTGCAAGTTGGAGGAGACACGAAACCGTCTCCTTCCTCATCGTGCTCGTGAGGGAAGTGAGAGTCGGGAAGAAACAGGAATGTCACACGGGCGACGCTGGACCTGCCGTCGAGAGCTGCTGCGTCCTTGTCCATCACAGGCCTGAATCCAACCAGCTGCCAAAAATAAACTAATTTTTTCTCTGCACCTCACCTCCTGCAGGGACACGCCTCAGGTGACCCCCAGGAACACTTCTGGGTTTTCACACACTTGGCAAATACTTGTCCTGACAGTGACAGGGGTCACTCCTGTGACCACGTCCCAGACACTGGGGGCAGGTCCGGCTCAGGGACTCTCCCTTCCTGGTGCTGACAAAGTGAGGACTGTGCTGTGGGGTCCCATGTGGCAGCCAACTCGAGTCACCACCCAACCAGCTGCCAACCAAAGAGACCGAGGTCCCCAGCCCAACAGGCTGCACAGAATCAAATTGACCAACAGCTGCAGGTGGTGGGTCTTGCACCCAGGCCTTGGCCAGCGTCTGTGGCCCCAGCAGACACCTAGCGGCCACTCTCCCGGGAGACCTGAGACACAGGACCCAGCTGAGCTGTGCTCTGAAGCCTCGCCCACGGGCACTGGGCAGGGAGAGGGTGCGTGCTCAGCGGCAAGCTCATGGCGATGTGGGTGCTGAGTTGAGCTGCTCTGTCCCCGATTCGAGAGGCTGCAACCTGTCCACGTTCTCCCACCTCCGCCGTCACCAGGCACCAGCCCCCACAATGCCCCCACTTCCTGCTTCACACCCGATGTGGGCCCTTCCGCACACTGCTCCCCGGGGGGACAGTTCCACACACCCACTGTCTTCGCATCGCTCCACGCTGGTAGGCTGCTTGGCCCCTCTCACTCTCCTCCATGGCAATCTATTGTCCAGGATTGTTATTTTTTGGCTTTCAAAAAAGGCTACTTTTTGTTAAGTGTATTGAGGTGGCATGCATTCACACCATTGTGGAAGTTTCAAGCGTACTATTCGGTCAGGTTACTGTGTGCTGAGTTGCGGGCTCGCCACCCAAAGCGGATTACTTTTCTACCATTTCTGGGGAGGCAGTAGGAGCAGGAGGGAGGGGCCCCTGTCGGGGCCACTGTGTGGACACGGTACTGTTTCCAGGGCAGTTTTCACCTAACGTTGCCTCCCGCAAACCCGTCTACAGATGTGCTTCCCAGAACTGAACTCGGGCAGGGCTTTTCCCAAGGGGCCTCGGAGGGGCTACGCAGCCACTGCCAATTACGTTCGCCAACAAGATCGGGCGGTGCTGCCACATGCTTACACCGTAATGGTGAGTCATAACGCCATCTAAAAGTCTTATCTTGAGTTCTTTGTCCTCCTTGAGGCAAAACTATAAGCCACACTAACGAGCGATTTCCACAAGAAAATAGGGAAGAGGCTGGGAGCAGACCTGGGAGGCCAAAGAGACCGAGAGATGGGAAAGTGGGGTTTGGGGGTGCTAGTCCTGGAGGACTTCCTGGAGGCGGGCAGAGGGGGCTGCCCTCAAGGGGCGTAGGAGGGGCAGGAGCGTCAAGGGGGGGAGGTGACAAACGCTTTGGGGTCCTGGGACTTGAGACGCTGACACCACACAGCCTGGCACACAGAAGGCTAAGTGTTTTTTAAAAAACACATTAATACACTGGTGCTAACTGACTAATTAATAATTATGGAAGGAAAATGGTCAAATAAAGCAATGCTGCAGCATCTCTAGGGCGGGCACGGAGGGATAACAGCTGCCCTCTGCTGCCCTCTGCAGGCAGCACTGTGCCACTGCATCGCTGCTGGGAGAATGGGGACCCTGGACCCAAGTGAGAATCACCCCCTGAGTCTCGGAACTTAGAATCACCCAGTGACAGACTCTCCGGCCCCGTCCCCGAGTCTCATGGGGCCAACAAGGGCTTACGCCAACAGCATGGTGCCGGCCAGCGCAGCTCCCACAAGCAACCGTGACACACAACCTGGGATGCAGCTCTCTCAGGGCAGAGACTGCTGACGCTGCCTGGCCACCCCCTCCCAGCGTGTCCCCCGCCCCTGTCCTTGTTCTGCGGTGGGAAGCAGGGCCCAGCTGCAGCCTAGGGCGGGGGGGGGGCGGGGAGAGGGAAGGCCAGGGCCCGGGAGCCGTAACAATACGAAGCCAGCAGGAGCACACTCTAGACCAGGCCGGAAGGAAGCAGAAAGCCGACCTTCACTTTGGGGTGACGCACTATCACAGACCAAGGTCAGAAGTGACTTAACCACCCCATGCGTTATCACGTGGCCCCAAACATCCCTCTGCCCCCAGACGCTTTCCCGCCCCCACCCACTTCACAGTTCTGCCACCGGGCAGATCCGGTCACGTCTGGCACGACTCTGCTCTTTGTCTGCTCGGCGGCCGCCACGGCTTCCCTGCTGCTGGGGTGCAGACTTCCCGCCAGTTGCTCTGTGTCCACGGGGCGCCCGCAGCCCGGCTCCCAGGCACGTCACCCCCACCCCCTGCTGCCTCCCCTCCAGGCCCCAGGCAGCCGGGTGGCCACCACGCCCCCGCCCCCACCACCCCTGCCCGACGACTCCCACTGCAGCCTGGGCTCCCACTGCCCCGCTTCCCGAGGGGCTGTCCCCTACACGCACCCCCGCCTGCAGCACCCGCTCGTTGAAATCCCGGCACAGTTCTGCAGCCCTCGGAACCACAATGAGAACAAATGGACCCTGACGTGCTCTCTTTCCCCTGGGCAGACCATGGGCTCCTTTAAAGGAAGGCTGCAGACACGCTGCCGAGGCCCGCACACGCTACTGAGGCCCGCACACGCCACCACGGCTCCCTCAAAGGAGGTGACGTGACAGGGAAATCATACCCTCCGGCTGAACCCCAAATGGCGGTGCCTCCGAGGGGTCCCTGCCTCACGCAGTTGAGAGAGACGTGTGCGAGAGACTTTGGAAACCGAGAGAGGTATAAATGAACTAGCGACGGGGACAACAGGGTGTGTCATGGAGGAGAGACCCCTGAAGGAAGGGGGACAGTGGAGCCACCCTGCCTGGGGCAGCAGGGGGCAGAGGGGGAGAAGGTGACAGAGAAGAGTGGCATGGTGTCATGGGGGGATGAAGTGGCAGCTCCGAGGGGACGAGGACTCTGGGGACAGACAGCAATGGAAACAGGAGTGTGGGGAACTGCGGGGCGTGCAGTACAGCCCCTCCTCCACCTTCTCCAGCAAACGTCAAAATGCGAGTTTCGTAGCAATGGCATCTTGCAGGACACGCACTGGGTGGACCCCGGGTGAGAGCGGAGCAGGTACCGGGAGCCCAGTCACACGCGTCCCCCTCACGTCCACAGCCACACGCATCTGGCTGTGCGTGTACGGCACTGGCTGGCAGACCAGGCGGACTCTGCTGAAGCTCCGCCACAGCGGGCGCGAGACGCAGTTCGGATCCGTTCGGCCTCCACCATTAACTGTGTTACCTCCTGGGCTTCCCGGGGAAAAGGAGCCTCATCGGCTGCTGTTACAGGAAGACAAAGATGGCGCCTTCACGGGGGGACTGAGTAACCTTTGCAGGTCACGTCCCACCCATGACAAGGGATTCTGGGAGGCAAGCCCCCACAGAGCTGGCCTGGCCCATGTCTCAGCTCCGGGGGGTGACCGCCACCTCACCCCGACCAGGGCACCGCATTCTGACTCACCGAGGGGTAAGAAAAGTGAATGAATTCCTCTGTCCCCACTCAGAACCTTAACTGAGACGAACAGAGTTTCAGTTGGTGTTTTCCGTTACCGTATTAATCTCTGTCCACCTGCCAAGAATACCTCAAGGCACCGTGAGCCCCCAAGCCGACCCCCATTAACCCTCAACACTGTACCCTGACATGGCCTCTCTGCTTCCTCGTAGAAGTTCCATTCTCTCGGGGCCAACAGCAGCAGTTAGGGCGGAACAGGACACAGGGCTTGAGGAGCCGGCGGAAAACCTGAGCAGATCGATTATGTTAGTTATGGCGACTATGTCACCAGCAATCTGTAATTGGTGAGACCTCAGTCACCAAAGGAGGGTGGAGCTCAGTGGGTGGGAGTTTCACTCCGAGGCACCCCTAAGAGCGCTGTGAACCCCCTCCCAGCTGCCGCCACACCGACGGGAAAGTGGACTCTGGCTGGGGCCTCGCCAGGGGAAGCGGATGGAAGTCCACTCCCTGGTGGGGACCCCGCGTCCAGCGGAAGCCGAAACCCCCTGGTCAGGAGCTTGGCTAGAGAATGTCAACGTCAAAAATGACGCCCATGCTCCCACACTTTGAAGACAGTCTTAGGGCTCAAGCCCAGTGTAACAAATCCAAGACGTCACCAAATCGAGTTGAGAATCAATACACACCACCATCTTTTGGCAAAATCCCAATCATTTACACAAAGGATATACTTTCAACCTACTGCTCACTACTGTCATCCAAGAGTAACTGCTTTGCAGAAAATCGTGCAAAAAACAATTCCCTGGGCTGGCCCGAGGCACGCCTCCTGAAGCAGTCCAAGTAAAAAGATGTGAACACCACAGCTGATTTTCCGGTTGTAACTGCCTATTAGAAAACGAAACGGAAAAGTTTTACCTCCTCTGAGCAGAGCGAGCCGAGAAAACAGAGACACGGGGAACTCTGGGAAAGTTTGCCCTCAGTCACTCAGCATCAGGGGAGGTGATTTCTGGAGACAGACTCGTGGCACAGCACACCGGGTGGGACACGTAGGGGCCAGTCTCCCTGGCGCCGAGCCGCACGAGCCCGGCTGGCCCTGCTCCCTCGTGGACGTGTCCAGGGCGCAGCGAGTCTGTCAGAGTGGAGCACGCTTCACAAACTCAGCAGCCTCGCTTCCTGCCAGCTACTCGTGGTTAGCGTGGCCCCTCCGCCAGCTGAGAGTGAGTTCCACAGTCCAGGCAACAGCGTTTCATCTGCACTGTGTACATAAACCCGGGGGGCGGGGGGAGGGGCGGTTTCAACTCTTACACTAGAGATTTTAGAAAATGAGGCAGGGCAAAGCCTACAGTCGCTCTCTGATAAATCCTCGTCCTATTGAATTAGATGTACATTGTCCAAAGTTAAGAATTCTGTGGCTTGATATCCAAACAATGAACACGATCTCATCAAAAAGTGGGCAGAGGACCTAAACAGACATTTTCCAAAAAGGACAGACAGATGAACAACAGACATGTGAACAGATGCTCGACGTCACTAATCGTCAGAGAGATGCAGGCTAAAAGCATGATGAGATGCCTCCTCCCACCCGTCAGAACGGCCGTCCACGAACAAGTGATGGTGAGGACGTGGAGGAAGGGGGCCCTCGTGCAGACTAGGGCAGCCGCCGTGGAAAGGAGGCCCCTCAAAGACTAAAAATAAAACTATCGCATGACACAGCCATTCCACTCCTGGGCACCGATTTAAAGAAAACAGAAACACTCCTTTGAAAGACATGTGCTCCCCCGTGCTCACAGAGGCGCATGCGCAACCATCGGGCTGTGGAAGCCGCCTCCACGCCTGTCCTCAGGGCAATGGGTAAAGGATGTGTCATAGATACACGTGCACACACATATGAGGTCTATCTAGCCATGTGCTATGAAAAACAGAGACATTTACTGAAGAAGACACAACATGCAAGACACACGGTGCACAGGACAGTGAGGCCGCCGGCCCCTTCCAAGCGGGCCCCTTGGGACCTCACGCAGGCCTCCCAATGGCCCACCAGCTGCCCTGTTGCATTTTCCTGAATCTCATCAAGGGTCTGAAATCTCTTCCCTTTCAAAGGTGATTTCAGTTTTGGGAAAAGCCAGAAGTCTCGGGGCACCCAATCTGGGCTGGAGGGGGGCTGCGTCACCTGGGTGATTTGACAGTTCACCAACAAAGTCTGCACAGACATGATGCGTGAGTGGGCACGTTGCCTTGATGAAGCTGCCAGTCACCAGCGGCCCAGAGCGGCAGCCTCTGAATCACTGGACTAGTTTCCACAGAGGAGTGTTCCGGGTTAACACGAAATTGGATGCAGATTTCTCGCTCCATTCACTCAGTCATTTTGAGTGTGACGGCCACCCGGTGCACACGCTCACTCAGTGGCGTCTACCACCCCCACTGACTAGCACGGTGAAGTCGTCACTGTTCACACCTGTGCATTCCAGTCCACCCTCCTTGGCCGCCAGGTCACGTTGATGTCACTCAAACTGTTCTCATTGTGTTAACAACACTGGCTGGACCTTTTCCGGGCAGCCCCTGTGCACCAGGGCTCCTGCCTGTGCCTTGAAAACACCGTGCACCGCGTAATGCAGCACCTCCAGCCCCAAGGGGCTGCTGCCGCGACCTCTGCACTGCGCCCCGGCCGGCCTTGCCGGCTGCGCTTCGGTGTGGGGGCCACAGCGACAGAGCAGGCGTGTGGGGTCCGGTCTGGCCCAAAGGAAGAATGAGGGGAGAATTCAGAAAGAGTTTACACAGATTCGCTGTATCTGGTCAAGCAGTAAAATGAAGCGCGGGGCATGAGGACCCAAACACACAGACGCAGCGAGGGAGTCGCACCGGGGGCTCAAGGCTGGGTGCAGTCCCGTGGCCCTCACAGCGAGCGAGGCGGGGCCCTGACCCCCGGAAGGAGGGTCACGGGCCTCACACACCCAGAGCCATGGACCACATGGTCCCCAGTAGAAACCTGAAATGGAAACTTTCCACAGCAAAGCCTCTCGTGACCCCAACATGCAAGTTGGCAGAGTCGTCTCCCGGAAGGAAAATCAGTCATTTCAGGTGTCTTTCGGGAATGTCGGCCTCAACCTTCCGACAGGACGAGGAGCCACTCTGGTGTCTGTCCTGGGCCTCCAGCAGAGGTTTCAGTCATCCCCTTCCTCCCACGGCCGTGGGGTCAGGGCCTGCTGCCCCATCTTGTAGCCTGGAACCCGCATGTACCTTCCGAGACCCCTAAGGTCCGAGAGCCTGTGCGCGTGGCCCTGCCCCAGTCAGAGAGCAACCCCCAGTCCCAGCCCACAGGCCTCCCCACCTACTTCAGACCCCTCCGTGGAGAATGCAAGATCGGCTCCGCAGACCTGGACCAAGACGTCTGGTCACCCCCTGAGTCTGGTGGGGTCGGCCTGCGTGTGTAGGGAGGGGCACACGGGCAGACGAGGCAGCTGTGAGATGATGGGCCGTGCGTGTTGGTCTGTGCCCTGCGGCGGGCACAGGGCTCCTGAGTCCTTGCTCATCTCCTGGGGGGCAGGGTGTCTGCTGTTCTCATGAGGGGCCTCTGGGGGGGCTTCTGCACAGGGGCTGGCCAGCAGGAAGAACAGGCCATGGATACAAGCTTGGAACTGCCAGCCCAGGCCCCACGCTCCTGAGCAGAGAGAAGGAACAGCAGGGCGTGCCGACCTCAGGAGGGGGCTCGTGAGCCGCTGGGCGGGTGAGCACCCCAACTCCACAGGGGCAGAAGCCCCCGCACTCAGGCCCCTCCTTGACCACACCCTGTGTGTCCCTTCGTCCGGCTGACCACCTTTGTCCCTCATCACGTCCTGTGATGAACTGGTAAGTGTGTCTCCCCAAGTTCTGTGAGCCACGTGGGCAGATCAACCCAATCGGAGGAGAGGTCATGGGAACCCTGACTGTAGCCACGTCAGACAGACCTGGGGGTGAGCTGGGACCCACCACCTGCAATGGCGTCTGCCGCAGGGGCAGCCCCGTGGAGCTGAGCCCTCAGCCTGTGGGGTCAGACATCACACCCAGGATGGGGGAGCGGGATGGCGCTGAACTGGGCGACACGGAGCAGGTGGCAGAGACCCTTGCCCACCCAGTGGCGACCGGAAGTGCCAGGGTGAAGCACCCCGAGAGGGCAGCGAAGGAGACTCTGCCCGGCGGGAAAGTCTGGGGTTGCTATAAACGGCATTCAGAATTTCCTTCCGGAAAAGTGACTCATCAATCAACGTCCGCCAAGCTCGGTGGTGAGTAAATAACGTCTGGAGCTGTGACAACTACAGATGGTCTGTGCTACAGTGGGGAGACCGAGGTGACAGTCTGTCATTAGCTAAGAAACGATCGTTGAAGCTCAGGAAGCGTGAAGCGACAGTGTCAATCTGTGTGTGTCGGATGCCAAGTGTGGGCGCCGTACACGCCACTGGCTCCAAACCAGCCGCGTCTTCCAGTTTCGGTAACTGTCGCATCCTCAGCCAGAGCCAAGTCCCCCTTGATGTCACATCATGCCTGCCTTTCTGGAACCCTAATCCACGGAGACAAGGACACAGCCATCGGAGCAAAGCTGCCAAACCCCGAACAAGAGCCCAGGGAAGGACGGTCAGAAACCCACGGAGCGGACCCCCGCAAGCCCATTAACGTCGCCGCAGAGAAAACCCCAGATGGAAGAACCACAGGGCAGGGAGGGCCATAAACGCTGGGATAGAAGTTTCTAGAATATGAGGTTCGGCTCAGTGTCAGGAGCTGGAAATGTCGACCCAGAAGATTGCCAGGCCCTGGAGGACCCCATCGAAGGCCAACCATTCCCAACACCTGCATCTGTTTATGTTGAAGATGTATCTGTTTCAAGAGGCAAAAGGGCGTGCACACAAGACACACGAAGTGATGGAGTCCCAGCCACTGCAGGGTAGATTTGCGAGGCCCCCTCTAGAGCAACGTGTGATGGCTGGAAAGGGACATGCGACCCCTGGGGACGGGCCACGTGGCTCCTGGTCGGCCTGCAGACCACACGATGTGCTCGTGTGGTCAGGTGTACGTGTGCCTCCATATTTGCGTGTCAATGTCCGTGAAAGTGACGTGTAAAGAGCCGTGGGAGGAGCCCTGTGGGTTGAGCACCTGCTCGCTGCTGGGACCGAGCACCCTGTGGGTCGGGCACCTGCTCGCTCACTGGATGCATTTGGCGTGTGTCTCCGCACACGGAAGTCTTCCCTCACCCCCATGGCTGCCACTTCACAGCTGGCTGTGCCGGGTGGTGAAACGACTCCCGATCACCACGTTTCCGGTCTGTAAGAGCCCGATGCCGCAAAGCTTCGCACAGAGTCCACCTTGTGCCCAGGCGCTGGGAGCCCGGGCTCTGGACCCAGGTCACCAGCACTGAACCCGCCTCCCCAGGACCAGGTGGGTGGGCGGGGCAGACCATGAAGCCGCCTGTGAGCTGTGCGGGGTCAACTGGGCGGGAACAGTTAGAGTCTCTTCCTCAGGCCAGGCTGCTGGGGGGGTGGAGTCGGCTAGTGGATTCACTGCAGCGGCTGGCACAGGGCGGGCTGGTGACAGCGGCTGCCCAAGGGCCAGCTGTCGTCACTGCTGGAGATGTCACCAGTTCTCCTAAACTTTTCCCTGGGTCTGGTCACGAAACAGTGTGCTCGTGAGGGTTATGTGATGTGTTATTTTTTCAGTTATTGCAACAGAGGACACGTAAGCACAACTGTAAAAGGCAGAAGGTTACTCTGTCATGTCACAGGACAAAGGTAGGCAATGTGGATGGTCAGTTCCACTGACCTCAAAACAGAGTCCACATGGAGGTCCTGGTCCACAGCCCTGGCATTTCCCACAGCTTGGCAACTCCAGCAACTTGTCAAAGAGACACACACCCGACTCTGTCGAGAATGAGGGTCAAGGGGCCCATTACTCACATGCCTTGGTCAGTGTTTACACGGCCATGCTTAGCTGCAAGGGAAGCTGGGACGTGCAGGCTTTAGCTGGGCGGCCCCCAACCAGCTGGAACGCTGCCGCGTTAGACGAGGTAGAGGACGGATTGCGATGACCCACGAGAGGCCTGTAATCCCCGAAGGGGTACTGTGACACAGTCTTCGGAAGATCCGAGATACTGACGCATCCCCTGAATGTGCATCCCTTCCCTCTGAGAGTTCATTAGATGCTGTTAAAGGGACGAAACGGCCACGGGCCACAACCATGCACTGCACGTTGGGGCTTCAGTAACGCAGAACGAGTCCTCGGGGGCCGTCAAAGCCCAAAGCGGTCGAACAAGCGTCTGGGAGGCGGTGTCACGGATGGAGCGACGAGTGGACAAGCGATGAGTGGACCAACCCAAGCCTAGCGGTTGGGTTATCGCTAGGCAACAAACCCCTGAACGTCAGTGGCCTTAACCCAGAGCCACTTCGTGAGGCCTGTGGTTTTTGTGGGTTGGGAATGCAGACAGACCACGCAGGTGGCTTGACGGCAACGCAGGCTGGGGTGTTGGAGGGAAAGACAGGAGGGGCTGGGAGGACTGAAACACTGGCTGTCAGTAGCTGCCCACTTCCCCACATGGGCCTGCCCTTTACAACCAGAGGGTTCCATGGAAATTCGAGGCAGTCTTCTGGTCTTTGCTGGTGTCCGCTATGAGCCCTCCCCCTTCCAGGGGAAGAGCCGCAGGGGTGTCCCTCTGCCCTTCCTCGGGGCCGAGTTTTTCTAACCCCTGAGCTAATTTTCACCACATTTTTTCCCCTCCTGCTTTGTCTTAAAACACAGTGATATGATGAGTAAATGTTCAAAAATTAGAACCCAGGGTTAAACTAACATCCTGCCTTGGTCTCAAGGTACGTGAGTAAGAACTCTACCCCGCACTCCAGCCGGGGGCTCGGACAGCCTCGTTGGGGCCCACACAGGGGTCCCCCGCCGGCGTCAGCAAGATGAAGCTTGAAGCGTCACGATGAGGGCCGCCAGCACGCACGGCCAGACGCCCTTCTTCCCTCCCCATCTCTGGCCGGCATCACACTGTGTTTTGACAGGGACCCAAACGGAGCCCTGGGTGCAGGGAGATTCTCTCGGAGTGAGCAGAGCAGTTACAGGTCAGTTCGAGCCTCTTCCACGTTAAAAATCACACGTAGAACCCTCCTCCTTGGACGCTCTGGGAAGTACACTAGTAGAAATGCGTCAGGTGAGCAAATCCAGAAGATTCTCCGTCCCTTAGCCAGACCGAGGGAAAGACAACATGAAGAAGCTTCTGTGTGTGTTTGTCCTTGTGCGTGGAGAAACGTTAACTTTTGATGAAGTGTAACAAAGACAGCCTCCCATATTGCAGTTATCAGCGTAAGAAAAACCACACGGCTCTCTTGAGATGCATCCCCTGGCTAGCTGTATTTTGGAGCAACAGGAAAGAAGTCAGGGGCAGATCTGTGATGCAGCAAAGGCTAAGATCACAAGTCTGGGGAGTAAATACAGAGGTTTGCACAGAAGCCACACAGGCCAGGAGTCGGGGTTCGTCTGAGCGCGCAAACGGAATGACCGGCCCCGCCCCTTTTCCAGCTGGACACATTTTTGCGTGGAGAACCCAGAGGAGCCTTGTACACTGGCCGGGAACATTGTGGTGGCTTGTGGGCGTAATTGTGCTCTGGCATTTAATGCCACCAAAGAGGAACATCCCACAAGGGGGTGGGGACAAGTAAAAGGCAGAGATCCCGGCCAGCACTGCAGTGTGGCTGAGCTCACAGCATCCACGCGTCCCCAGCACGCTGGGCTAATGCCACTTCTCGGACAGGAAGTCAAGCAGTGACGCTTCTTTGTGTGATACGCAGTTGGGGCTGGAAGTGCCTGAATTAGAAGAAACAGATGCTCAGCTCTTCATAGGCGGTCCCTGTCATCGTCCCATCTAACTGGTCACGGTCAGTGCTGCCCTCTCGGCTACTTCAAGACTGTGCAACCACAGACAAAACGCTAGCCTGACACATCACCTTGAGTGGCGTGGGAAGGTGGGCCAGGCTGAATGCTAGCCCCAGAAATATATGTCCAAGTCCTGGCTCCCAGCGTCCATGAACATGGCCTTGTTTGGAAACAGGGTCTTTGCCAAAGGAATTAAGTTACAGATCTTGAGAGGAGACCATTCCCGATTCAGGGTGGACCCTAAATCCAATGGCAAAATGTCCTCAGAAGAGACAGAAAGGACACAGCGACGTGGGAGAAGCCATGTGCAGACTGAGTCGGGGGCAGGAGGGATGTGGCCCCAAGCTAAGGGAACTGGGAGCCTCCAGGAGCTGGAAAAGGCCAGAGAGTCCTGCCCTGGAGCCTTTCGGGGCCCCACTGCCCCCCGCCTTCAGACCTGGGGCCCCACAGGAGTGAGAGAACGAACACGCTTCTGCTGCTTTGAGGCCTCCCGCCGCCCTAGGGCGCTGACGGAGAAGAATGCACTGCCGACGGCGTCTAGCCCGAGGCCTGCGGCCCACCTGCGGCCCAGCACAAAATCATAAATTTACTTAAAACACGACGAGATTTTTTGTGTGGGATTATGTGTCACAATGTATTTTATGTGTGGCCCAGGACGACTCTTCCTCCAGAATGGCCCCGAGGTGCCCAAAGGTCGGGCCCCCTGACAGCCCACTCACTGGCGTGAGTGCTGGCAGAGCCCTGGCAAGGCACGGGCCGCCAGCCTAAGGCAGCGCTTTACCTGATGTGTCCTCCCAAAGTTTACAGAAACCCTTCGCCTGTTGTTTAAACCCTAGAGCAAACTTGGGAGTTAGACAGCAAGGATTTTGTCACAGAAGTTGGACAGGAGGGAGCAGTTTCTCCTCTAGAAGTTAAGCTCAAGGTCGCGCAGCCCGTGAGCAGCTGTCAAAACGTGACTTTTCACTCCACACCCAGCATCCCGTCCTTCACACCTCGGTAACCTTCACGACTGATTAGGAAGTAATGAGGTTTGACCGAGAGGTAACTCTGCAGTAAGAATATCAATTCAGAGAGTTCTAATTAGGGAAACCCATGAGCCAGCTGTCACAACAGTCAGGTCCGAGGCGACGTGGGCCTAGGTGACGTCAGGGCAGGGACCGGGACAGGGACACGGGGCAGAGAGGCTGACACCCTGTAGCAGTGTGGACGTGGCCACCCTAGTTCTCTCGCGGTTCCTCAAACCCTTTCCCGTCTTGGGTCTCATTTGGACATTCATTTCCTCCGTGTCTACTGAGCTATATTATGCTTCTCCCTGCTTGTCCATTTATCATGATTTTCTAGCCCGTGTGGTATTTCCCTTTTTTCCTCCGAAAAAGGCTAGCAACCGTTCCCCATCTTCCTACCAGGCAGGATGCAGCCGACGGGAAACCTAACAGCAGGCCCTAGGATTAAAACCGGTTCTCGCGCACGCGCACGCCTTCACACCCAGCACCTAAACCCGCTGCACTTCCACGAGCTCAGATAAAACACCGGACGGCCCAGGGCACGTGCACCGAAGGGGCCATAAGAATCGGTTCCTGGCCCGGCAGAGCGAGGGCCGGGGCAGGCTAAGGATGAGCCCTGGAATCTGAAAAAGCTGCTTTCTCATACAATAACTGTTGAAAATAGGGGGACTGTGTACACTTTGCAAACTGAAAATAAAATCAGAGAGCTAACCTCACAAGAACTAGCCACCTCTCACTGGGTGTACAGACCCTCACGTGCAGCTTTGGGGGTATGTGCTTGACGAGACTCTGGTCCCCAGAGAGATTCGAGGCAGACAGCTGTCTGGGATACATCCCGAGTTACAGTCCGTGCTTAGGTCACCTGTATGTTGACCTGCCAGAAGCTTCGACGACGTCTACAGTAAAGATGCTTTGCTTGTATTCACCCAGCACTTTTTAAATTTATTCCACCTGATTTTTTTTGAGGGAGAGAGAGAGGATTTATTTCCTCTTGATAATCCATGGACCGCAGCCCCATTTAATACTGTGCTATCATGTCAACGTGTCCTGTGCAAAAGAGTTATTTTGAGCTTGCATTTTTTAAAGAAACAAAGACCTCCTTCGAGCACGTGACTATCATTAGGCGCCACACGAAACAACCCGGATGGAGGACGAAGTACATCGTCAGGGGCCATCGCTTTTACCAATACGAACACGTGCACAGAAACTACCGAAGCAGAGAAATACAGAGAAAGCAGAAAGTGCTGATTTCTTAAAACATCGGGGCGGCAGTTGTCCCTTCCGCGCTGTGCAGAGTGTGTTCTGAGGGGATGTCACCAGCGTCCTGGCACAGAAGCGCAATCTACTGAGATGACACCACAGAAACGGGAAACCGAGGGGTCAGGTGAGGAGGTTGCGCAGACTGAGGATCTCCTTGCAGACTGGTCAACGGCCACTGATTCCGGAAGGGCAGGGCCACAGTCAGTGGACACACCCTGGCCACGCGTGGCCTCTGAGCCCTGACTTCCGGAGCCTGGGGCACAGACCTCAGAAACGCAGCTCCCGAACCCCAGCCCAGCCGGAGACCCGGGGCCCGCCCTTGCACCGACAGTGCACCTGCACGGCCCGGGCGCCTTGCGGGTTACAGGCCCCTCGCTCTCCGAGGGCAAGTCCCCAAAGAAACAGGGTCGCTGTCCACGATGGGAGGGGAGCATTCGGGACAAGGGGGACACACTCCTGGGGTCCGGGCCACCCGCTGAGTGGGCACATCGGAATCCTTTCCCTTGTCATAAAGGGCGGTCCCACCACAGGACACGTCCCCTCGCCGGCAAACGCAGCGTTTGGAAAACCCCATTTCCACATCTCCCTGTTTCGTGGCTTGTTAAGGAACTTACTTGCTTTGCAGAGAAATGAAAGCACTGTTTTCAGCAAATCACATAAACTATATCCTGTATTTCCAAAGTCAGTGGGAAGCTACTAAATGCGTGCATCTATAATATTCCTCAAGGATCTGCTCCTTGCTTACACGAGTTATTTGTTCTTGTGCGTGCCTCCCTGCGGAGCGACCGCCGACCTAAAGTGTCACACCGTCACAGTATCCAGAACACACGGTGATTTGTGAGCCAGAACATGCGAATCTCTCTCTAGAGACAGGAAGTGAGCAGTGAAAGTGCATAAACTTGGGCGTGAGACGGTCTCCACGTGAATCGCACCGAGTTCAATCTATTCCTTCGCCCACAGAACCGTCCGTGTTGGAACGCCTCAGCCTCTGCCCGGAGGTCCCATCACCGAGTGACCACACTCCCCTGGGGGCCCCTCAGGTGTGTCGACAGTGAAAGTCTCTGAACGAAAACCGTTACCAAACCTCCCCTCTGCCCCGTCCCTCTCCCCTGGGGGGGCGTCAGCAACCACCCAACCTCCCACGTAGGAGCCTCAGAGTCACCTCTGAGCACCAGGTGTTCTGCGCATCACCCGTGCATCCAGCAGCACTGGTTTCGAGGGACGCCAGGTGAGAAGAATCCCCAGCGCCCTCCCGTGGCTCTGAACTGCCTCTGTGAAAAGGCCCCATTTCTCCCATCCCGGGCAGGACCTTCAACAAAAGATTCTTTTTAAGATTTTATCTTATTTTTAGACCACGGGGAAGGGAAAGGGAAGCATCAATGTATGGTTGCCTCTTGTGCACTCCTGGGACCTGGCCTGCAACCCAGGCATGTGCCCTGACTGATAATCGAACCGGCGATCCTTTGGTTCGCAGACTGGCACTCGGTCCCCTGAGCCACACCAGCCAGGGCGAGGTTCTTGATCTACACTTTGTCCTCCTTCCTGGCACCCATCTGTGATAAGCATTTTGGAGCCACACTGGAACTCGCTGTTCCCTGAACTCGTTGTGAGACCTCACGGCGCCACCACCGGGCCTCACTGTTTCGTCCACGGGAAGCTGCCGCCGCCCGGCCCCACGACCTGTCCCTCGGCGAACAAGGCCATCCTCGCTGCGTTGGCACCCTCACGACAGACACTGTCCGGTTAGTGTCAGGCGCTCGGTGAGAACTGGGGGTGGATGCATGAGCCCGTGGGGTCTCTCCAGTGTCCCCCAGTTTCCTGTGCACACAGGACACCTCCTTCCGAGTCACTGGGAACTCCTGCAGCGTGGCTCCTGAGGCCTCTCCCACGCCAGGGATGAGTGCAAAGTGAGAGGATAAAGTGAGAAAATAAAGCCATCACGTCTGGAATAACAGAAGGGAAGGAGGAGGGAAGGAATGTGATCATAACTCTAGAGAGTCATCAGTTTTCCCCGGGAAGAGCCCAGTCAGCGGCTTTGAAAAATGGCTCCCTCGCTAGGTTCTGCCCAGAGATAAGTTCCCCGGAGAAAAACAGTCAGAAAACTATTCTAAGATGCCAAAGGCTCTGAGCGTTTGGCAGCGGGTCTGTTCGGCATTCGGATGCCACGTCTCACCGAAAAAGGCCCAGACTGCCCACCAGCACCACACGCGGCTCAGTCGGCCCTCTGCTCGCACACACGGTTTTCCTCTGCAGTCACTGCCTTCGCACGGAGGTGTGGGCTGCTAGGATGCTGTCCCCGAAAGCCACCCACACAGCGGGCCCTGGGCGTGAGAGCCAAGTGGGGCCCACAGAGCCCTGCAGGGACAGGGGTGGCCAGGAGGGGGAGCTGGTCGGCCGGCCTGTCTGAGCCTCCCCCTCCCCCCCTTTCCACGACCCTCCCAGCTGGGGCTGGACCTGCTATCGGGCGCATCAGGCGGATGTTTCAGATTCACGTCGCCGCGCTGGTCTCCTCACCCCCTCCCTGCCTCGGGAAAACGGCGCAGGCACCCCCACGGGCGTGTTTCTCCAAGTCGCCCAGCCCTGCCGGCCGTTGGTGTCTTCCAAGTACCTCTCACAAAATGGTGGTCCCGCTTCTTAATATTGGACATTAAAAGCGTCGTGGTTAAAAACATGGATGCGGAGAGATAAATAGGTGATAGACAAAGATCTGAAGAGTGTGCTTCTGTAGCAGAAATTCATAGAACAAAGTAGGGATACTAAAATTTCACCCTGGCTGGTGGGGCTCAGTGGACTGAATGGCAGCCTATAAACCAAAGGGTCACCAGTTCCATTCCCAGTCAGGGCACACGCCTGGGTTGTGGGCTGGGTCCCCAGGTGGGGGCGTGTGAGAGGCAACCACACACTGATGTTTCTCTCCCTCTCTTTCTCCCTCCCTTCCCCCATCTCTGAAGATAAACAAAGGAAATCTTTTAAAAATAAAAAATAAACATCTGAAAGGCGTGAGGAAACAAATCACGTTGAATCCACTGGAGCCGAACTTCTCGCACACCTGCCCCGCAGAACACCTTTCCACTCCAAAATCGGCACCGGATCACGGAAGGCGTCTGCAGAACTTTGCTGATAGGACACAGGACCCCAGTTACCTTTGAATTGCAGATAAACAACAGGACTTTAGTACAAATACGCCCCAGATTCTTCTACCAAATGAGACACACCTATGCTAAAAAAATCGTGAAAAGAGACGGGAGCCCGCAGCGGACGGTGAGGGTGCAGTTGTCCCCACCTCATCTGCAGGTCCATGAGACGTCCCACAGTTTCAGTGACCCACAGCGCGGACCCCAGTCCACACACACGAAATAGAAAATTCCAGAAATAAACAGTGGTAAGCTTCTAATTGCACGCCATTCTGAGCAGCGAGCTGTAACTTCACTCTGTCTGGCTCCACCCCACACTGGACATGACCCACGCAGGTGCCATGGTGCCCGGAAAACAGTTGATTTTTCTACCCTTTTCTCATAGGGTGCTTATTTACAAACTGGCTATGAAAAAAGCCGAGAATACGACCAGCCTCTGGAGCACGTGGCTTGGGTCTGGGGACGCAGAGCTCATAAGACTCAGGGGCGGGGGGCGCCGGTACGGACGGTGGGCACAGTGGAGTGGGGAGTAGGGCTGGCTGGCGTGGGGGTCCCAGACGCTCACGGGTGCCCGGCGCCCCCACGCTCTGCTGTCTCCGTACCGTCTGTGACACGGCCAAGGCCTCGAGTCGGAGGACTTTGCGACAAGCAAGGGGAGAGGGGGGCTCTGTGAATCGTGAGTCTGAACGGAACCTGGTCCAGAACAGGGAAGAGGGGCTGCGAACTGAGCTAGTTCTTCTGAAGTCACAGTTGGGAGCCAGAGAAGGTCAGGGAGAGACACGGAGCCGCCTTCCTCCACCCCTGCCCCCAGACGCTGGGTACCAGGGCTTCCCCCAACAGGGGAAGGAACTGGAGAAGGCCACTCCCACTTTAGTGTCGGATGTGAGGCTGCGCACGTCATCTCGTCATCTCGGTTTATCCCTGAGAATGGAAGTCCCCACCATCATCTGTGTTTCACGGGGGAGCTTAGCGCACTTAGCGCCCGCTGCAGTCCAGCCGCGGGACCAGGACTCGAAGCAAAGTCCCTCAACCCGCTCCCCGCGGCGACGGGCTATTTTGCACACAAGGTGCATCTCCAGTCCGTGGACCAAGAAGAGAAAGAAATCACCACTGCCGTGTTGCAAAAGACTGTCCTCGGGGCAAACTTGAAACCTCGTTATTTATGGTGAAACCAAGCAAAGAATGAAGAAAACTTTTAAAGTGCAAAGAGGTGAGTTCTAATAGCAAAACAGACGACTCCCCAAACAGAAATGAAGGCAAGGAAAGCGCTGGACAGGGCAGCCAGACCCCCTGGGTGTTCGCGGCCCCGCAGGAACTCGCCCGAGCCAAGGCGCGTCCGCACGCCAATGCTGCTGTGGACCGTTCACCTCCCGAGTGAGAGACGGCTGACTGTCGGCCTGAAAGGGAAGGCACCTCGGCCACATATGTTTTTTATTGAAAACTAGGAAGCTAAAGGAAGACACAAAATAGTTTGAAAAATAATTGGTCAACCCCTGAAAATCTTCAGATTTTCCCAATAATGTGTGAAATGACTTAAACCCCCAAGGGGAGCCATGCAGGCAGCAGCTTTTCAGGGGCCACCGGGAGCTCCCTGAGAGGTTTGTGTTCCAGCAGAAGCCAGAGCGTTTCTGGAAGCCCGAGCATCACTTCTGAAAGTTCCGGGGAACCAGCAGCCACGGAACAAACCCTGCGTCTCACTTTAACGAGAGATTCCCGGGAGTCGCACATGGAAACACGTCTTCGATGAGAAGGATCCTTTACGAGTAGAGTCAGCGACAGGAGAAACTGGAAGTGTCCCGCCTCTCCGAAAATCAGGGGCGCGCTCCACTTCTCTGCACGGTCCTCCGCAGGTGCGGAAGTTCTGCAGGCAGGTGCGGAAATGGGGGTGATTGTGCCAGAGGCACCGTGCACCCCAAGCGACAGGAGGCGCCGTGGCCGGGGCTCACATTCCTCCCCACATCTCCATTTCCTGTAAGACTCGTGCTCTTCTGCTTCTCCTTAGGCAACTACAAAGGGAAATGGGGGCCTGTGTCTCACACGTAAGGGAAGATAGGAACAAGAGCAAACCCACGGGTGGCCAGGTCTCCCCCACCCCCACCCCCCGTCGCAGGAGAGGCCAAAGGAGCGAGCACGTGGACAGCCCTCAGACGCTCTGCCCTGGATTCCCAGGGGCCACGCAGGAGTGAAACAAGCCCCGTGTCCTTGGAGCCTGCGTCTGAGAGCCTCCCGCCCAGATTTTCTGGCCCCCGGGGAGCTGCGTCCCCTCACGGCGCACCACGGCAGGCGAGCACAAGAGGCCGGGCTGCCTGTCGGACGCCCTCCTCCCCGTCCTGCCTCCACACCACCCCTGCCCACTCCCAGACAGGTCCTCCGGAAGCTTTCCCCTGTGGCCCTCGGAACCTGTGCCGGCCTCCACTGCCACCTCCCTGCTCACCCCCCCAAAACCGCCTGGTGGCCCAGGTGACTTTCCTCGGTCTGGCCCAGAGACGACTCTGGGAGCCCAGATGAGCCGGGGGAGACTCAGAGGACAGGGTGCCGCCCCCCAGGGCCCATGTCCGACATTCCCGTGCCCATCCTGGTCCCCGAGCACAATCACTGTGCCCACTCTGGTCCCAGAAAAGACATCCGAGCCCAGTCAGCAAACGGTGGGTGACTGGTGGCTGGGAGCCCCTCATGAGTAAGGAACTCTGAGACACTTTTGCCATGCCAAGGAATGTGGGTTTATTGAAATGTACAGAGCAAGACAGTTCCTTCCCTCAGAAGCAAAAAGTCAGCAGCCAGGAGACACAGCAGCAAAGTCAGAACATGTCAAAACCCCCGGGGGCCAGGGCGTGGCTGGGGAAGTTTCTGGAAGCATCCTGAGGTGTACACACCACCACGGATCAACCCTTCCAGGAAGCATGGTGCTGGCCAGGAAAACCATAGGTTGCCAAAGGTAGCTCAGCCAGGGCTGGCAGCCAGCAGGGGCGGCGTGAACAGGGCAGCGGCAGGGGTTGTGCGGGTCAGGCAGCTTGCTGGAGGTCCGGGGGCAGCTGGCAGCTCACGGACGCTTGACCCGGCACCGGCTCCTAGGCTCTCAGCATGTTTTCCGGCAGCTGGACACGCAGGGCCGCCTGCACGTCCTGGGGGCCCCGCAGGCCAGCTGGCCCGTGGCGGAGGCGCCACCCTGCGCCTTACAGCTGCTGGAGACGAAGCTGAGTGGCCGGCTGCAGGGCGCTGAGCAGGGGCTGGACACACAGGCGGTTTGCCGGGAGCAGGTCACCTGTCCGGGGCTGGAGACGGGAGGCTCACTGCTGGCCTCCCGACCACAGTGGTCCAGGAGCCAGGAGCCGGTCTGGAAGGAGCTGGGCAAGCAGAGGCCACTCAGGTAGTCGACCTCGTGTGTCGTTCCTGGGGTGGCCGGGCCCGCCGGGACAGGGCAGGGGGCTCCCGTCGGCCGGGCAGTACAGGTCCTGGCAGAGTAACCGTAGGGCATGGTACAGATGGAGGCTCTGGACAGCAAGCTGCGGCCGGCTCCCGAGGTGTGAATGTCCCTTCGGGCTCGGAGCCTTTATACGTCCTTGTCGGTGGGTGGGGCCCCCGCCTGGCCTCCTCGGCTTCTGTGGCTCAGACCAGCCAGCCTCAGAAGCCCTGTGAGTCTGCAGGTTAATGGTCTTCAGAGAAGCCTTCGCACTCATAAAGAAAGTTTAGTGGTTTGGGAACTAAGTCACCAGGCTTCTGAACTGTCCTGGGCCCCAGGGTTCAGAAGGTCAGTGGGCAGCTTCAAAGCCATGGGTCACCCAGCCCACTCCGCATCGTCCTTCATCTCGCTGGGGCGCAGCAAGCGTCCACCTGGCAGAAACACCAAAACACCACCATCCTATTGTCTCATCTTCTCCCTCCACACCAATCAGATCCCAGGCCCTGGCTTGTTGGCAGCTCTGAACATGTGGCCGGCTTCACTTGGTCAGACCTGCTTCCCACCTAACGGGGCTTCTCCTGGACAGGGGACCTCGCTCACACGCTCCAGGGTGGCAGGGCACCACCTGCCAGGGACAAGGACACAGAGAGCGAGCTGGCTCAGACACCCGATCATCGACCAGAGAGCAGTGCCCGCAGGCCGGCGAGGGGCCGTGGGAGCAACCTTCACGTTCCGGCGCCAAAGCAAAGGGGAAGCTGACTGGGCAGGACCACCCCAGGGCCGAGTCCCTCTCCAAACCAACGGGAAGCTTTTCCCCTGATAAACGGTAACAGCGACTCGTGGGACTCACTAATAGGCCGGCAGAACGGGCTCAGTTGGTCTCTGAGTTGGCATAATGTGAATTTAAAAGGGTTCGGTGTCTGTCTCCCCAGATGTCCCATATAGTCAAAAGATATTTATTTGCACAGAAAGAGGGGAAGGGAAGGAGAGAGGAAGGAAACATCAATGTATGGTTGCTTCTCGTGCATCCCCTGCAGGGAACTGGCCTGCAGCCCAGGCACGTGCCCTGACTGGGAATCGAACCGCGATCATCTGGTTCGAAAGAGAAGATATGTTTTTATGGTGGACAAACCACGGACCCTTCTGAGTCTTCTCTGTTGGGGAGGGGGGCGCAGAGGCAGGGGAGCGGGCGCCTGCTGTGCTGCAATGAGAAGACGTGTGGACAGTTCACGGCTGTTTTCATCGTGGGGAAACAGAGCAGGGTGTCGCCCCCCCTTGATGTCACCTCGCTGCTGTCCAGTCGATTCTGAACACCCAGGTGACCGAAGCCTTGGCCCCCTGCACACAGCCACCTCGGCGACGGCAAAGTCAGCCACTTCAACCATGGCGAGGTCCGGCGCACCGCATCGGCGGGCTCGCACAGGGCGAGAGAGGGGACGGTAACGCATGTCCGCACGTTCCAGGGCGACAGGCAGGCGCGTTCTGAACACCCACGCCGCACCGAGCTTCAGGTCCGACTCGTGGGGAGTCCCATCACAAATGCCTCACCTGTCTCTGTTCCTTCCACCGTAGCCACACAGGCAGCTCCCAAGTCTGTAATTGACAGCTAATAACACCCCAAACAGGATGACGCGGAGCCGTGTGGGGGCCTGCTGTCATCCCCAGGGCCACCCCTCGGGGACGCAGGAGCAGGGAGAAATTAACGAGATGGCCCCCTTCCAGGACGTCGTGAGGACGCGCCTCCAACCAGGGGCCGGGCCCAGGGGTGTTTGAAGGTCAGAGTCGTGGCCTCGGGCCGGCTGGCTTGTGGCAACGCGGACGCGTCACTGCAGGCTTCTCCCAGCCACGGACTCGAAGGCCACCGCGGAAAAAGACTCCAGCTCGTCACTTCGTCAAGCAGCAG
Organism: Sturnira hondurensis; assembly: GCF_014824575.4. Taxonomy (NCBI): domain Eukaryota; kingdom Metazoa; phylum Chordata; class Mammalia; order Chiroptera; family Phyllostomidae; genus Sturnira; species Sturnira hondurensis. The sequence continues at coordinate 138,457 of NW_028093029.1, forward strand.
AAGCGAAAAAGCGGAGTCAGTAGTGAAGTTACACAGGAGGGGCTTTGGGCACCTGTGGTCCCAATTCTGGAAGAGCGGAGAGTCCTGTCCGTCAGTGCTCTCTCTCTCGGCTGCTCTTTCCACTGAAAGTTCAGGTTACAAACAAAAGGGCCCTGGAAAGCATCCCCCAACAGCTTCAGGGCGAAAGGCCAGCAGCCTGTTGGGAACATCGCAGTGGAGGTGTGACCCAGGGCGCCTTGCTGCCCGCATCAGGCTTGTCTGGGGGGGTGGGGGGGTTCGTGCCATGTGGCCCACTCAAGTTCACTCAGGCCAAACGCTCGCCAAGGTCACAGTTTACACTTGACCAAGTTGAAGGTCAGATAAAGCAAGCCATCAAGATGCTTTGGGAACATTTAACATAATGAAATGCCTCCACTGAAGTGAGAACCAAGGCTTATTTTAAAGGCCAGGGTGTCGGTGTGTCACCCACAACACGGCCGGGGTGCGGGCCTCATTTCTCCCCAGTGTCATCACAGATCGGCACCAAGAGAGACAGGTGAGATGTAGAGGACAGTTCCGGGCACAGCTGCCCTGCACTCCCCGCTTTCTCCCTGTGCACCCTGGAAAATGGCCACTTCGCTAGAAGCAACTGTGAGGTCGCCGAGCCCCAGGCAGGACCCACAGCCTGAAGTGGCAGCGAGCGTCAGGGCCACGCAGCCGCCTCACTGCTCCAGGGCGGCCGAGAAGCGCGTGAGCGNCTCTCGGCTGCTCTTTCCCACTGAAAGTTCAGGTTACAAACAAAAGGGCCCTGGAAAGCATCCCCCAACAGCTTCAGGGTGAAAGGCCAGCAGCCTGTTGGGAACATCCCAGTGGAGGTGTGACCCAGGGCGCCTTGCTGCCCGCATCAGGCTTGTCTGGTGGGGGGGGGGGGGGTCCGTGCCATGTGGCCCACTCAAGTTCACTCAGGCCAAACGCTCGCCAAGGTCACAGTTTACACTTGACCAAGTTGAAGGTCAGATAAAGCAAGCCGTCAAGATGCTTTGGGGACATTTAACATAATGAAATGCCTCCACTGAAGTGAGAGCCAAGGCTTATTTTAAAGGCCAGGGTGTCGGTGTGTCACCCACAACACGGCCGGGGTGCGGGCCTCATTTCTCCCCAGTGTCATCACAGATCGGCACCAAGAGAGACAGGTGAGATGTAGAAGACAGTTCCGGGCACGGCTGCCCTGCACTCCCCGCTTTCTCCCTGTGCACCCTGGAAAATGGCCACTTTGCTAGAAGCAACTGTGAGGTCGCCGAGCCCCAGGCAGGACCCACAGCCTGAAGTGGCAGCAAGCGTCAGGGCCACGCAGCCGCCTCACTGCTCCAGGGCGGCCGAGAAGCGCGTGAGCGCCCAGCCTGGGCGCAAGGCCTGTCTGAACGAACACCCAGGAGTCACCGGGTCTAAGGTCACCGTGACACGCAGTTGGGTAAACAGTACCGCTCCAGCCGCAGAGGAGGCCGACCGACGGACTCTCGTGGTAACCGGATCTCCGGCACCGGCTGCACTGACCACTTTCCATTTGCCTCCAGCAGGGCCGCCAGCTCCCGGGACACGCACAGGACGCTGTCTCCCACCACCCAGTGCGGAGTCGGGGGAGCTCCTTGCAGACGGATGGGTTTGGTTTTTAGATGTGAGCATTCAGGCTCTACCTTTGGATTCCCCGCTGCCCCCGTGGGGCCTGAAGAACCTCTGCGCCATCCAAATTCCACCGTGTCGTTAGATGACACCAACAAATCGCCCTCCGTCAGGACGTCAGGGTAGAGAACGAGGCCAGCCGCTGCCACTCCAGAGTGACGTGGGACACGGAACTCCTACCCAGCAGAGGCCCTGGAGAGCACCTCTGAGTCCACACGGCGGGAGGCCAGGGGTGTGGTGAGAGCAGACGGGGGAGAGTCCAGAAGGACACCCAGCCCTGTCACCACAGACCGGTGGTGACAACCAAGACAACCGAGCCTCACGCAGTAATCCTCACAGACGGGCCGGGGGCAAGTCCACCCAGACGGAAGGGTACCAGTCACGGACGCCAGAGAGTGAGGAGGCTGAGGCAGATCTGCGGGGGGCGGGGGGGTCATCACAGAGTCCGCGTGACACTGACCGCTACTGTTCAAGGGGAAAACCACACCTGGTGGCATCGCAGGACGGAGGGAGGGCAGAAGATGGCACGCTGTCACCCCGCACCGAGCCAGGGTCCTCGCACTCACGGCCGCAGTTACTCACTCATCTTCTCTTAAAAATGTAAAAAAGGGGACTCCAAAATCTCAGGGACAGAACATACGGGTGTTTTGAACGTTAAATCCACCCGGGCTGAGTGAGTCTGCGTCCTTCCCAACGTCGCCCAGACCCCCGGGTTCGGCCTCCACAACCCTCATTAACCAGGACATTATAAACCCCCGCAGCCTGGCTGATCCGCACCATAAAACTGAGCTGAAATCCATTCCAAACTCTTTCAAAAACCACAGGCTTGACTCTCCGTGGCTGGAGGGGACCGTAGAGCAGAAATTAGGTGACAGAAGCGAGCAGGGACCCACAAAACTGTCACTGTGTTGGGAACTTGAAGAACAGCCATCACCAGCCACACGCCCGGGCAAAACCACGCCCTCTGAGGATGGGGTCAAGGTTGAGAAGCCCTGAATTGAGCCGCTGTTTTGGTTCTCTTGACGCCTGCTTTCACGTTCACGTGGACCTTCACTGGGGGTCAAAACCGGGAGCTGTCAGCAGAGGCAAGCGACCGGCCAAGTGCTGTGGCCACCGCAAACTCCCGTGGGGGAGGGCCCCTGTGCGGCGGGCTCGGGCTCAGTCCCAGTCTTTCAGAGACAGAAACAGACTCAGGGACACAGAGAAGAGACGGACAGTCACCAGGGGAGGGGCCCGGGGGCCGGGCGAGAGAGGCGGAGGGGCTGAGACACAGACTGGCAGCCACCGAGCAGCCCCGGGGACGTGAAACGTGGCCCAGGGGAGGTGGCCCGAGTGTTGTGAGGACTCTGTGCAGGGCTGGGTGCGGTTCCCTCCGTAAGTTTTATAAGTGTCTGACTGCGGCACACCTGAAACGAACGCAATATTGAATGTCCACTGCCACTGAGAAGTTGTAACAGAGCTTTTTCAGAGCGGCGAACCCACCGTGAGTGGACAGGAGAAGTGTGTGTGTGTCGTGGCCGAGAGTGGAGGCTGCCTGTCGCCCCAGTTCATCCCCCCCACCCCCCGCCGGGTCAGCACCACACGGCTCCCTGGGCACCAGCGGGAAGAGGATGCCCAGAGCCAAGCGGGAGAAGGAGGAGGAGAAGGAGGGTGTGTCTTAGCGCCCCTGCTGGCCTGGGCTCTTCAACAGCAGCCTCCCCCACCCCCCACTCCCCGAAGTCAGGCCTTGATCCAGGAGCCTCCTGCCCACAGGAGCGCCCACTACCAAGCCTGGCCCTGCCCCATGCTCTGGTCCAAGTCTCCTCCTAGGAATGAGAGGCCAAGTCCTGGGAGGGAGCAAGTCCCTCCGAGTCCCTCCGACACGCCCGTGCCCTGGCTCCCCATCTCCTGCAGCTTCCTTCTGTGCTTGCTTTGTGGAGGCTGAAGGCAGCCTGGGGGTGGTGCGGCCCGACCCGGCTCCCTCCACTTTGGGGCCACTCCCCACCCCGTGTCCTGTCCCTGGTGGCCGGGAGGGACTCTGTGCCGACATCCACTGCACCCGTGTCAGTGAACACAGGCGGGGGGCCAGGCTTGAGCAACAGGAGTTAAGTCAACAAATGTCTCCGCCTCTTGCCCTCCGGGTCCACGGTCTGGAATCTCTTCCAGAAGGTCCCACCCCTTGGAACCGCCCGCAGGTGCCTGCAGTGGTGGCCAACGCCGGAACACCTTCCTGTGGGGCTTCCTCTCCTCCTCCTGTCCCCCTGACACACCACAGTTCCCGGAGTAAAAGCCCCAGGAGAAGTGGGGTCTCACACCCCACTGTCAGGGCGGTCGGAGGGAGACACAGCGGAGTCCTCGTCTGGCTCTCTCTCCCTGAACCTGGTCAGTGCCCCGTGTCTGCAGGCCACGAGCGCCCCAGGGTCCCCAGGGCTCTGCAGGTGCAGGGGTGGGGTCCTGATGGCTTCGAATGCCGAGGCTTTCTGACCTCGATGGTGCTCTAAGAGGCACCAAAAGAGCGGATGTGTCAGGGAAATACCAGCCCAAGAGGAAAAGAGTCGACTCTAACTAGAACAAGCTAAAAGGAATGATTAACACCCAATGTGAGGGATTAGGTTATGTATTATGTGTAAGTTCAGAATAAGAGCCAACTCAGCGCCATCCCCGAGTCCGGAGCTAAAATTCAGGACGTAATGAGAACCGATCCAAAACGAAAGAGAGGAACTGTGCACACGTGCTCAGAAATAGCCGCCTTTTGGAGAGTGGCTTCCGAGTGGGGTTGTCTCAGACGGCACGCAGGCGACGTGGTCGTTTTCATTAGAGAAACTGCAGCCCGACTAACAGCATGTGTGAGAGGTGACGCGATCTTTTTCCCTTCTGTGAAATGTATCGGGGCAGCACCAGGTCACAAACTACACAGGGCTCAGGTGCACAGCTCTACCCACACCCGGTGCTGCCTGTTCACCGCCCTGAATTGGGCCGCTGTCCGTCAGCATCACCCCTGCACCCCCTCACCACCCCACCCCACCCCACTTACCAGTGTTGTCCCTGTCCTCCAGTTCTCCCTCTTTTGTTTCTTTTTTGCCCAACTCCCCCACCCCTCCCCACCCCGCTCCCTGGCCACTGCGGAAAGCAGTATGAAGGTACCTCCAAAAGCTAAAACTGGAAGTGCCTTCTAACCCAGCGATTTTACTTCTGGGTGTATTTCCAAAGAAACCCAAAACGCTAGTTCAAAAGAACACACACTCCCCTGAGTTTGCTGACGCGTTATTCACAGCGGTGCAGCCTAGAAGCAGCCCGTGCCCGTCAGCAGACAAGTGGATCAAATGCTGAGGCTTTCACACAGTGGAATACTGTGCAGCCATTAAAAGGGGGGCTCTTGCAGAGCAGAGACAGTGGGCGTCCAGTCAGCCAAGCCGACGTTCTCACTGTCTGCTGTGTGGACGCACCTATTTGAAACAAGGTGACACACTGCTCGCATCGCCCCGCTCCTGAACCAGCAGTCCTGGTGCGGGGTAACACGGGTTTGCAACCCGCCTGCCATGCCAAACTGCCCTGCGCCGGGTGCGGTGTAGACTAAACGCCCGCCCGGTTTACACAGCCCAGCCCTCCACAGCCTGCTAAATCGAAAAGCTGGGGGCCCAAAGCTGGGGATCAGAGCCACGGCCTCTGGCGACCCCACCCATGTGCAGACACCAGAGGCCCCCCCTCCACCTTCCATGCCCGGCCTGCCTCTGGGACAGTAAGGCTCACAGGTCACCACCAGGCCATTTTCTGGTGTCGCCTGACAAAGCCTCCTTCTCCAAGTGCTTTCCCCAGACAGACCTCCCTCAGGGTCAAGGGCAGCAGAGGCCGGATTCTCTGGCTGACCTCCATGCAGAGCAGGGTCCAGCCCTCCTCTTGTTCACTGGTACAGACACAAATGTCACACGGAGTGGATGGGGACCGTTTTGTCATCTTTCACTGCCTTTTCCACTGTTGCACATTTTAAATGCCTCCCTCCACATCGATCTACACCAGGAGCCACCCCCACGCACCCACTGGGGGGTTCTGCAAACTCTCATTTGTGTATAAACTTAAGCGCTGAATTCAAAGGTCGATTTGCCATGAACAAAACCCGTGCGCCGTGGTGGGCTGCCAGGAGAGACTGCACTGCGGTTCCAGGTTCACTTCAGGCGAGACGCGGCCCGAACAGTTCAGCAGAACCACTACGCTCACTGCAAACGGCTCTGCAGCGAGGGTCCCTCTGCCGTGCCAGCTCACTGATTCCTCGCCTGTCTGACCACATCCAATTCAAGGCCTGTGTCACCAGTTCAAGTGCATTCCCCGACTTTCTCACTGACTCACGTCCGATCCCAGGCGGCTCGCGGGAACTGCCGGGGCCTGTTTCATGGTCCCCCGTAAAACAGCGTCGGTGGGGCCTGACCTCCGGGGCGGCTGCCAGGACCGAGTGAGGCTTTGTAAAGGGCTTTGTGACTCACACATAAAAGGCATGACACGGAAACCAGCTGTCACTGACTGTCACCAAGTTTCCAACCCAAGTATCTTAGACCAAGGAGACAAGGGCGGCCTCAGCTTCCTACAGACAGTCGAGTGGCACGATGTTCCAGAGACCTTCCCACACTGAGGCGCGCATTTCTAGGGGTCAGGAGAGCCCTGTGCAGATGAGCACAGGGCGAGGGGGAGCGGGGAGCGCAGGAAGGAGACTCGAGGCTCCAGGACTGGTTTGTGGGGTACAGGTGCGGGCGACTTCAACTCGCCCGCTGGCACCCGGCCAAGAGAACCAGAGATAAAACATCTGGCTGATATTCAGGCAGCTGCCCCAACCTGACGTCGGTGTCACACTCCGGAAACCGGAGCAATGATTTTCATGTCTGGAGGGGAAGTAAATTAGGAGTCCGCCTCCTTAGTTCTGTCCTTGGTCTGAAAGGCATTAGAACTGAGAAACCAAATTCCAAATCGCCTCTGTGCTGTGGGCGGGGTTCCCTGTGGACGCCTCCGGGGAGGGGGAGGGGCGTGGCGTCTTCTGGGCTTGCACAGCCCCGGGGTCCGACACCCACGGGTAACTCTCCCCGGCTGAGCTCTGCTTGCCTCACCCTCAGGTGGTGATCGCACAGGAAGGAGCCAAGTTTTCCCTAGTGTCCTGTGGTGGGATTCGTGTTCCAAAGCTCCCGGGCACGCCGGGCACCGAAACTACCGTAACAATCCTTACAGCGGTCGGCACCGACCCTCCTCCAATCGAGAGGGTGCCCCAGTGGGGGGTTTCAGTGTCCTCGGGGGACAGAAGTCTTTACTTAGCGACAAGTGAAGAACTAAAAAATGGGGCGGGGGGAGGATTTAAACTAACCACTATGAATGTAGAGAAACGAACCCACAAAGCACTGAGAGCAAGGAGGGCCAAGACTCGGACGACAAGGGACTTCTGAGACCCAAGGAACGTTCCCGTTTCCTGGCAGCCTTGCCAGGTTTCTGCCACAGGAAACGCAATTTTCCAGGTAATTGCTGTAATGTAGGCAAGGCAAGTCAGAACCACTGTCTGTTCCCGCCGTCTCCCAGGTTCCTGTGAGGATCACACCTGCAGACTCGGCCGCGAGTCCCAACAGGCCCCGTGGCCCTGGACGGAGCAGCCTCCTGCCGCCTCTCTCCCCACCTGGGGGTGGGAGGGGTTCACGTGAGATTGAAACGGGGCCAGGCCGGGTCTCTCAGATGCTCCAGAAATATGGGTTCTCTCATGCTTTTCTGTCTACTTCAGTCTTTGTCAGGGTCTGATTTTCCCAAATAAAAACTTCAATTTATTTAAAATTGTAGTTTATTCTTTTCAAGATTTTATTTATTTACTTTTAGAGAGAGGGGAAGGAGAAAGAGGGAGAGAAATGTTAGTGTGTGGCTGCCTCTCGTGCGCCCCCTAGTGGGGACCCAGCCCTCAACCCAGGCGTGTGCCCTGACCAGGAATCAAACCAGCGACCCCTTGGTCCGAAGGCTGGCACTCAATCCACTGAGCCACACCAGCCAGGACGGTAGTTGATTCTTAATGACAAGTAACTTTTTAACCATAGGTATGTAGCATGCAATTAACAACATCTAGAGCCCAAATGACTTTTAAGAACTTAAGTTGTGGCTTCATACTTTGGGATCATGAGCAGGACCCAGGTAGCTCCAGCGTGGATGGAACTGGGGACCGTCACTCGCAGTGAAACAAGCCAGGTGGTGAGGGACAAATACCACAGGGTCTCACCTTTAAGTGGGACCTTACCAACAAGACAACAAGTGAGCAAAATAGAACCAGAGACACTGAAATTAAGAACAATCTGACAGTAACCAGGGAGGAGGTGGGGGGGATAATGGGGGGAAGGGGGAGAGGGTTTTCAGGAACAACTGTTGAGGACTCACGAATGGAACCAAGGGGGGTTGGAATCAGGGGAGGAAGGTGAGGATGGCTGGGCTGGGGGGAGTGGCGGGGGGTAAGTGCAGACAACTGTACTTGAACAACAATGAAACAATTAAATAAAAGTGATTTCTGAAAGGGGTGACAGACCCGGGAATCCTCAGTGAGCAGCTCTCTAGGCTGTCAGTGCTGGTCACCATGACAACAGGCATACCCTGATTCCAGCCGAGGATTCCCAAGGTGGTAAAGAGCGTGTGCCTCGGGGACTTCCGAACTTGCCCACACTGGTTCCAGTGACAGTGGAGGACAACGGTCCCCGGGAAACACGGGTGGGGACAGGAGGGCTGGTCAGACGCAGCCGGCCCCTGAGCGACAAAAGGCTGACTCGGGGCCCTCAGGTAGGGCAGGGCCAGCACAGCCGAGCCTCCAGGCGCCGTCTGGTGTGGGAACCCTCTGGGGGAAGGTGAGCGCCCAGGAGCCCCTAGGTCAGCAGAAGGCACTGCTCGCCTGCTCTGCCGCCAGCCCTGGAGGCACGGCTGGGGACGAGCCAGGACAGCCATCGAGGGCCAGGCGAGGTGAGGAGGACAAAGGCCCCCAGTGCCATGGGGCTGCGGCCTCCCGCGGAATGAAGGCGACTTCAAGGAGCACCTGTTTTCTGGTTTGCAATGGTCTGGGATGCTGTGTACAAAGTCTTCTGGTCACGTCCACCGGTCAGAGCCTATCAGTGCTTCACACCGTGTGTGTGTGTGTGTGTGTGTGTGTGTGTGAGTGTGTGTGAGAGTGTGTGTGTGTGAGAGTGTGTGTGTGAGTGTGTGAAAAGGGCTGTATTTTTTCACATTTAGTCAAGCCAATACCGACAAAATTCACATGCACCGGAGAGAGTCCCAGAAGACGTCTCAGAGACGGGAACCCAGGGCCGGGGGGGATGGGGGACAGTGATCCCCGGGAACACACCAAGATCCCCCGCACAGCCCCGGACTTCCGCGGGGCCGAAATGAGCTGACCGCACCTTGATGCCGAGCGCCCGTCGGGACTTCCAACGCTGGCCACCAGAGGAACTGGGCTGGCCGGCGGGCTGCTGGTCACGGTGACTCTCAGTGGGCTGTCTGCTTGCTACCGCGCCCAGCTCTCNTCACATGCACCGGAGAGAGTCCCAGAAGACGTCTCAGAGACGGGAACCCAGGGCCGGGGGGGACGGGGGACGGTGATCCCCGGGAACACACCAAGATCCCCCGCACAGCCCCGGACTTCCGCGGGGCCGAAATGAGCTGACCGCACCTTGATGCCGAGCGCCCATCGGGACTTCCAACGCTGGCCACCAGAGGAACTGGGCTGGCCGGCGGGCTGCTGGTCACGGTGACTCTCAGTGGGCTGTCTGCTTGCTACCGCGCCCAGCTCTCCACTAAGGCATCTATTTACTCTTATTTATTCGTAACGGCCCTTTAGGTACTGAGCTAGTGAGGACTTTGACAAAGCTCTGATTGTTTTTCTTCTCTGGCTCTTATATTTTAATTTGGATCATCCTATTTATGAACTATTTTTATGAACTATTTCTGAATTATTTTTATTACTGTTACTATGTTTAAACAGATCTTCCCCACTACAGTTATGACCAGGTTTCTATTTCTTCATTTTTGTTACTTTCAACAACAATCTCAATTACTTTTACATTATAATCACATAATCATTTAGATTTTATTCTACCTCAAAACTTTTAAATATTTAACATTACCCATTTTCAATAGAAATAGTATGACTTTACCCTTGAGTTTTCCTTTCTCTTCCTATCTTTTTTTATAGCTCTCATGGCTTAAGACGAGGACATCATTAGTGGGACACTTTTGTAGCCAAATAAAATCTGAAAATGCATTTCAATGGCATCACCCTGTGACTGAAAACTCAGGTATAAAAGTCTAAAGGACAAACACACTGTTTTCTCTCACTTCGGGGAGTTCTGATGTCTCTTCCCTCACAGTCAACGTGTCAGGGGAAGACTTCGCGTCGCGGGCACCACTCAGAGATGCCCGTCCGCCTCACCGGCTGGGGCTGCGGAGGCCGGGCCCTCTCACGCATCAGCCGCACCCCTCTCCTCCTCGTCTGGGTTCCGAAAGCCTCTTACTGCCTCCTGCGTCACGGAGAAAGGTTTCCACTTCGACCCTTGGATGCAAATCCCAGCCCCTGTCCTGTAGATTGACATGGGCTGCTCCGTTTCGGCCTCCTCCCCCACCCCGCCGGCTCCGTTTCCAGGCTGTGTCCGGGCAAGCCGCCCCTTTGACCTCCGTCCTTGTTTCACGGTCTCATATTTTCTAGCGTTTCACTAAAAGCATAAACAGCCTCATTTTAAACTTGTTCTGTTTCCTATGGAAATCATTTGTTTCAGAAATGAAACCCCTGGGCTTCCTCCTTTCAGGCCCAGACCACCGGCCTCGTCACCACGCTGAGCTGTTCTGTTGAAGTGTATTCCTGGGGTTTTTTGCTGTAACCTTTTTATTTTTAAAAATTCCCAGTTTATAGAAATGTAGGAGAAAGTAGCACAAGAAGGCATCCATATTTAATGAGAATGGCTTACACTCTTTGACTTTTATAGATTCTTTACAATTTTCCAGGCAGACTGGAAGCAGCAGGTGAGTTTCTGTAAGCGGCCTGTGTTTCGGAGGAACAGGAAATGGAGGAGGAGGACGAGGAGAACGAGGAGGACGAGAAGGGACGCCTGGGGACCCGAGATGCTGAGGCTCAGCTCCGGGCCTTTGCTTACCTTTGGCTCACCCACGGCGCCCGGTGCCTAGAAAACCTCGCCCGATCTCACTCCCCGGGATGCCGCTAATGACGCGAAATGGGAAAGTAAGTGTGTCCGGGAGGAGCCTCGGCTCACGGGCCGGCTTCCTCCTGGCGAGTCCTCCACGAGCTCTGAAGGTCCCGGCACAGTGGTTTCACCTGCTGTTAGTCCACGTCCGTGAACAAGGCATCAGGGGGACGCACCTGGCCTTGGCCAAGGTCCCCCACGGCCCACAGGGCCCCCCCGGCAAACCACCCCCAGGGGAGCTCTTCCGACAGCATCAGTCAGCCTGTCTCCTCTCGGCTTTATGTGGAAAACAAACTGTAACGCAAACTGCTCCACGTCCCCAGCTGTGTTAGCGTCCCCCTCCCCCGGTTTCCAGTGGTGACATCTGCTGTCTGTATTTTCACACTTATTTCCCCAGTGGCTCTAAGGGGGTTCAAGATGGAGTGGCCTGTCGTACAAATGACCAGTGACCATAATTACCTGAAGGTCACAATGTAAATATGTTTAAACCCATTAATGAGCTAGAACAGCCCAGTGGGTGGTCGGCCCTGAAGAAAGCAAGGCTGCACGGAGCGGGGGTGGGGGCAGGGGCAGGGGCGGGGCCCACCCCGGCTGGTTCTGCTCCGGGTGACTCTCCAACAGCAAGTCTGTCATTCCAAGGACCTGCCTTACTCTGTCAGCTTCCAGCTCAGTTTTCAGGTGAGTCACCCACAACTTCAGCCTACACAATGACCCGGTGACAGCGGGGAGCAAAGGCACTTTCCAGGACCCCCTGAACCAGGGGGGTCAGCGAGCAGAGCCACCCGGACAGTATCGCTCAGGGAGACGTCAGGCCTCCCCTCTCCCTGGTCACGCTAACCCAGGTATGTCCACGGGGCTTCCTCGTGCGAACCCAGAGCAGAATGAGGCAGGTGGGGTGCTCATCAGACCAGAGTCCACTTCTAGAAGCCCCTGTGCACTGCAAGCCACCCTTTCTGTAAAACCTCAGGATGGAACTAATGTCAGAACTGGGGACATGCCCGGTGTGGCCACGGACCAGGCAGAAGTCCTCGTTCAGCAGCGAGAAAGCCGAGACGGACGCGTTTCGAGTGCATCCCAGGCCGTGTGACACCTCCTGCCGACTTTCCCGTCCCCCTGAGTGAGGACGTGGCTGGCCAGTCAGGGAACCGAGCGCAGGGGACACGAGGAATCAGGGACCACGTCCAACCGTTATGGCCCCGGCCAGTTCCCTGCTGGCTGGTTCCCTGCACTTCCCCTTTTCTTTCTCAATCCACTTTCTTTTTATCTCCAAGCCGAAATAGACATTTTTTCCCTAAGAAACGGCTGTACTACCAATTTTAACTCCCATTTCACCCTTTATATTTTTAGACTTAACTGGCAGCCCATGGCACCGCGCGCTGTGCTAAGAGCCCTAACGGCGGCAGGAGCCTTTCATCTCGTCCCAGGGGCTCAGCACCCCATTGTTCTGGGTGCTGGCTGGCGGAGTGATTTCAGGGCTGTCCCCCCACCCCCAGGGAACCCTAAACACTCAGGAACCGAAAGCCCGGGGGCTGCCCTCCGGGGGAAGATGGGGAAACTCAGCGACATGCCTTTCCTTCGCCAGCCGAGCCGGCCCCTGGCTTCCCCACATTTCCATCCGGGCTGTCACGTGGGGCGGGTGGAGCCGCAGAGGGGGTGCCCGTGAGAGCAGGCCCACCCCCTACCCGAGCCCCATCCGGGGGCTCTGTGCCGAGGCTCACGTACCGGGGGGAGCGTGCTGTCAGGATTTCGTGAAAGAGGGCCAGGGAAGGAAAAGGCAGGTGTATGTCTTCCTACACTTAAAAAGACTTAACTAGCAGTAAAATATGCCACCACAATGGGAACGACTGACTTCCTCCTCTGCCCTTCGCTTCCAGAGCGTGGTCTGTCGTTCCGTCTCGGTGTCGCGGGGAATTGTTCTCAAGGCCCCCAACGGCCGCCTCCATTTCCCTTGTTTTACTATGAACTGGAACAGGATAACGGGAGGTCACGTGACGCTGAACCCAGTGTCAACCATCCGTCCCACGGAACACACTCGTGCCCCACCATCCAGGTGGGTAGAGGGACTGCCCGCCCGCCCCAGGCATCCCCGGCCCCTCCCGGTGCCCGAGCCTCGCTCCTCCCAGGGCCGCCCCCAGCCTGTCCCCTGTTTCTCTGCTGTGGGCGAGTGGAGCCACACCTTCGCCTCAAACCAGCGTCACTCCACACGCAGGGCGAGGCTCACCGGGCCAGGCCGTGCAGCGGCGGCCCGCTCCGGCCCACTCGGCGCAGATTTCGGTTGTGTGGGACCACGCCCCAGCTTTCTGCAGCCACGTCCGTGTTGGCAGGTGGGTCCCGTGTGGACACTGAGAACTAGCGTGGCCGTGAACGTTCTATACCCCCTTACTGTGCGCGTGCACACGTACCTGCTGTGTGACGAGGAGCAAGCCCCCAGACCGTGTGTGAACACTGACAGATAGCGAAGGGACGGAGTGTCACTTTGGGCAGCCGACAGGCTCTCCACAGCCTCTGCCGCCGTCAGTCATTACAGCCCCTCGGGGCCCGTCACCCGCACTGTGACTACCATGTGTTATTCTCTGATACGTGATAAAGTGTTTCTCCCTTGGCCATTGTGTAACTTCTGGAAAATGCCTGTCCAGCCCTCTCGCCTGCGTCTCGGCCAAGCCGTCTTCTTTCACTGGTTTGGGGCGGCGTTTCACACGCCCCGGCTGCAAGCCCCTCTCGGGTGCCTGTCACACGGATGTGCCGTGCTGCTGCTCTGGGGCGGCTGTGTTCAGCTACATCCGACACGGAAGGTTGCATTTGTGTCGGGTGTGCAGCCAAGTGTTTTCCTGCGGGTCCCGTGCAGTTGTGGCCGCTGTGGTCTCGTGCTTTAGTTCGAGATCAGGCGACACGATGCCTCTGACTTTGTCCTCTTCCTCAAGGTCGCCGCGGCTGTTCGGGGTCATTTGTGGCTCCTCTTCCCGGAATATCTTCATTTTGATGCTGTGCGTCCACCTTTTCCTTCGCGTTTTGAGTATTTGGGGTCAGGTTTATAAAAATCTTTCTTTTTCTTTAGAGTTTATAAAGCGGTTCTCCTGTATCGTATCTGCAAGTTGTATGGCTCCCCTTTTCAGGCTGGCCCGGCCCCCCGGGAACTGGTTTCTGTGCGCTGACGCCTTATCGCCTTCGACGCGCTGGTTCCGGTTGGAGAGCTGGTGCGTGCGTGCTTGACGTCCTCAGTGGCATCTCGGGTTTACTCGGGCCCCTCGCTTCGTCTCACCTCTCCGTCGCCGTTTTTCTTTCCTTTCCTCTTCGAGATGAAAGATTTTCGTCATACGCAGAGTGGCCTGTGCTGTGGCCAAAGCTTCGAATGCCGCCCCACCGGCCACCAGCGCCGTTAGCTAAGCGCTGGGCGAGCACCGGCCGGGGCAGCGGAGTCGGGGAAGGGTGCAGCTGCGGAGAATTTGACCGACTCCGCTCCTACAGCCCGACCCACAGTCCAGGGCCCACCGAGCGTGAGCAAAGCACGCAGATGAAGTGGCGTCCAGTCCACAAGAAGGGAATGTTTTCATCGTCCCATTTTCTCTCACTATTGCTTCAGCAGTAACATCCGCCCCTCCAGCTAACTCTCTCGTCGGCTCCCTGACCAGGACGTCACCCTGGAGCCACCAGTCTGGTGTCCCTGTGCGTCCCCTCTCCTCCAGACCAGTGCGAAGAACTTGGAAGGGTTTTTTTAATGACCAAGAGGATATATATTAAAATTCTCACCACAAGCAAAAACACCCTGTACGGTGACAGATGTTAATTAGACCTACCATGGGGATCATTTTGCAATGCATACAAATACCAGATCATTATGTTGTACACCAGAAACTAGAACAATGGCAAAGTCGATATCTAAATTATACCTCGATTTAAAAAAAGGACTTGGAAGGCTTTAATTTCGTTCCCTGCCCTTCCACTCACATTACATGTCACCCTCTCTCCCAAGGCTTCTCCTGTCATTGCCTACGCCGTCATCATTCACTGAAATCTGCGCGTCTGTTGCTGATTTTCACTGTGCTTGGTTCCTCCCTGAACCTCCGATGTTCAGCCTGGCCACGCCCCTTTCATCTTTGACGTAGGTCACCGGTGGTAAGTTCCCCCGCGTGCTGCTGACCTGCAAATGCTGTTTGTGTTGGGAAGCTGTCTTCCCTGGGACCAGAATTCTCGGCAACAGTAATTTACTTCAAACACCTGCAAAATCACATTTTATCGCCGTCTAGCGCTCCCCGTTTCTGTCGGAAGCCAGCCTGCCGCCTTATAGCTGTTCCCTTGAACACGTTTGGCCTCTCCTGGCCTCTGGGTGCTGTTACTGTCTGTCCAGTGTCTCACTTTGCAGAGTCACACTCCGACGAGCCCCAGCGGGGGCTGTGAAGGCGACTCAGCGTGTGACAGTATTCTGCAGACTTGAGAAAACTCAGATTCCGCCGCCCAGTCACACCCCCCCCCGCTGCCGGGGCGGCACCCCGCTCTCCACAGAGCGCCCCCGCTGTCTTCTCCGTCTCCTGTTTCAACTGCCCTCGTATCCCTCGGTGGTTTGCGGTTCTGGGTTCCCTGCAGAGTTCGTTTCCACGTGGAATTTAATTACCTTTCATTCAGTTTCGAGAACAGACAATTTCTGTCCCTTCCAGGATGGTGGGGTCCTGGCTCACCTGGACTCCCAGGGGCCACCACCTGGCTTCTCAGCCCAAAATGAAGAGTTTTGCCTCATCCCAGTGGGAGGTTCCGGATTTCACTTTATCATCCTTAGCCACAAAATTCCTGCCGTGTCTCGGCCTCTGGATTATCTCTTCCAGATGGAGCAGATGCTTCTAAGTAAAAAAAGAAAAAAAAAGGCCAGTCGTACACTGGCTGGGTGGCTAAGTAGGTTAGAGCGTCATCCACAGACGGAGAGGTCGCCAGTTCAATCCCCAGTCAGGGCACATGCTCAGGTTGCAGGTTCGATCCCTGGTCGAGGTGCGAACAGGAGGCAGCAGTGACGTCAACCTCTCACATCAACGAGAGACTTCTCCCTCTCTCCCCCTGTCCCTCTCTCTAAAGGCAATGAAAACAAAATGTCCTCAAGTGAGGATATAAAGAAAAAAATGCCAGGCTCACCTTTCCAAACAAGCCTACCCAGGCGCTCCACTAAGAACTTTAAACAGACAAACCGTTTCATTAGATTTTATCCAGATTTTCTAGCTGTTCTTGGTTCGGGGCAACCCAAGTTGCTGCGGCCAGAGAAGAGTAACTAGTCTGTCTCGAAACCCCACGTTCTTCTTCGAATCCTCACTCTCCTCCAACCCTCCGGAGCATTCAACTGAGTCGCACTATTTCTTACCTGGGGCTCTTTTCCGCTGTCATCCGTCCACGCATTTAATTACTTCTCCCTTTCCTGGGGGGGCACACGGTCCTTCTAGCCGCTCCGTATTCCGTATTTCCTCCTCGCCTGCCTTCCAGGCCTGCTCCACGCGTTCTTTTGCTCTCGGGGCGGGGTGGGGCTGAGGCTGCTTACCAGAGGGAACGCAATATTGAGGTAACGCAATGCAGGGGCGCACGGTGCCATGCGTGCTCACGATGCTGAGCCTGCTGTGCTGCCCCGCTGGTGCCCCTTGAACCCCCCCTCCTGTGACCGCACTCACCACGGCAGCTGCAGCAACAGGGGTCCCTTCCACACCGTCGACTGCAGTTCTGACTTGTCACTGAGGTTGACCCCCGAGTTTTTACCGACCTAGCAGATACCCGCCCCCCAACACCCGGTCACCAAACACGCCTCCCCCCAAACGCCCTCCCCAGCCCAGCCAGACTCTGTGGAAGCAGCTGGGCACCAGGAAGGGGGGTGGGGCAGAGACAGAGACATCAAAGTAACTGCTGACTCCGGGACTCAGAAAGCAAATGCTGGAGGAGAACTCGGTCACCCCAAGATTCCTTGCCTAGAAGATGCAAAAACACCTCCATCTGATGTAGGTCAGTTGTCTGAGGAGACAGCTGTTGGGGGGACAGGCCCCAGATCCTCAAATGTCACAGGTAGGGTGGCCCCGCCCCTCTCCGAAAGCAAGGGCGTCCTGTCAAAGCAGAACACAACTCCGGCTCCACCTTGCGTGCCTTGTGGTTAAAGTGCACAGCGAAGGAAACGTACCGTTTGATTTCACCAGCACAAATGAAACAACTGAGTTTAAAATCACCAGTGCGAAGAAAAGGACCGTCATATTATTTGCCCAAAGAGCCAAATATTTACCCTCCTGTTCCTGTCCCCCACCTCCTCCCCTGGCAGGGAGCAGTGGGGGTGGGTGGCGCCCTGACGTTCGCTTTCAGCAGAATGTCCTCTGGAGAGCACTGTCCCCCGACATTTCGGGAGCAGTGGGTCTGGCTGGAAACGTGCCGACGCCCTGACCGCACCCCCCGCCCCCACCAGCAGCCTGGGTCTCATGCCTGAGCCAAGGGCCGGACTAGCTGGTTAGACCCTCTGAGCTCTGAAGTTCTCCAAAGGGCAAAGTTAGCTCGCTGCCTGCCGGCGGGGGTTGGGATGGCGGGAGGGAGTGGGGAGGAGAAGGGGCCTGAGGGGGGTGAGGAGTCGCTGCCCAGGGGGTACAAGGGGGCCTTGAGAGTGAAGCCCTTAAGTCTGTGAGCTCACTGACAGACTTCTCTCTCTTTTGGGAGAAT
This sequence comes from Sturnira hondurensis, assembly GCF_014824575.4. Lineage (NCBI taxonomy): Eukaryota > Metazoa > Chordata > Mammalia > Chiroptera > Phyllostomidae > Sturnira > Sturnira hondurensis. The sequence continues at coordinate 155,943 of NW_028093029.1, forward strand.
CCCGGTCATGAAAACAAAGCAATTCTTTGGATTAATACAATGGACCTCTTTTCTAATTTTTTTAACTTAAAAAGTGAGGGGCAGAGCCTGCGAACATTGTCGTACTTGACAAGACTGTGTGTCATTACAGAGCCAGCGACCACATTTCCCTGTCATTGTCCCTTACAAGTCAACAGCTCACATGTGTGAGCTTCCCACGGGCCAGGGCTCAACTCGGATGCACTGACTGGTCTCAGCTCCGGGACAACCCGGGAGGCAGGGTGCTGTGGTTATTGTCACTTACAGACAAGACGTCAACAGCACCCAGAGAGGGGACAGGTCGCTCCAGAACTGGCAGAACCGGGCCCAGGCCCAGTGGATCTGGCTCTGGGCTCCACACCCTGAAACCGAACCCGCACGAGGCGGCCTCTCTCGGAGCGGGTCTCACGCTCGCTCGGCCGTCCGACGGCCCTGCTGCCCACTCCTCTCTCCTCCCCGCGACTTGCCCTTCTGTCCGAGTCAAGGTCCCCCTGGGGGCGCTCAGGGAGGTCTGTCCCCCCATCAACTTCCCTTGGTCTTTGGCTCCCCCAGGGCTCCGGGGTGCCAGCCTCTCCCACCCCTGGGGGCTGAGGCGCAGGGGGCCGCCTGTGCCTCCTTCTGGTCCAGGGGCACCTGCTCGCACCCCATCCTGGGAGTGTGGAGGGGCGCCTGTTCTTCTTCAGGGCGCAGCACCCACAAGACAGGCACTGATGGCCTCACAGTGTGACGCGCAGTGTCACCACATGAGGGCGCTCTGCCCACCAGGCGCTTGGGAAGGAGGAGAGCGATGAAGAGGGAGCGGGCCTTGCTCGGGGCTCCCCAGGGGAGCAGAAGCAGGGAGACGCATTCAGACGGAGGGCAGGGTCCTCACGGGCAATCAGTGGGCCAACTGCGGGGCTGGGAGGCCCGTTCAGAGGGAGGCCCCCTCAGCGGCCTGGACAATACCCGCCATGGGCGGCCCCCATCTGGGCCCCCTCTGTTCACAGACTCCGACGCCTGGTCCTCCCCCCGAGACTCCCTGCAGCCGTGCAGAGAGCTTCGCCGGCCCTGGGGAGCCCTGTCGCCCAGTGGGGTGTGCAAGGTCAGCCGCACGGAACCCCAGCCCACGGAGCACCAGCTTGGGCGCCTGGCCTGGGCAGCTCCAGACCCACAGGCGGCAGCGGGGGCCAGCCACTGACGCTGGGGGTCCCTGTGTGACTCCCCCCAGGCAGCACCTCCATGTAACCAAAGATGCGCCAGTTCATTCTTGAGAAGAAACCACATTTCCGAAGCGCCCTGCTCGAGAAGACACGTGGACGTGGGACCGTGAGGAGGCCCTGAGCCTGCCCCCTGCGTGGGCCTGGCATGGGAGGAGTCGGAGAGGGGCCACGGGCGCACAGGTGGCTCCCTCCTGTAGGTCTCCGTCCTCACCCTGTCACTGAGGGGTTCACCTCCGTGGTCTGTGAGGTCCCTCCGAGCCACGTGACCACTTACAGACGGACCGGCGTGGGAAGGGAGGAGATGGACGGGGAGTCCTGGGGGCCGTCCAGGCCCAGCAGGCAGGAAGGCCAGGAACCACCGGCAGCCATTGTGCCTGCCCCTTGGGTGCACCGTATGCGGCGGCACCGGGCTGTCAGGTCGACGCCCAGAGACAGGATGGGGACGGTGCCCTCCTGTCCCCAGGCCCTCCCCGGCCCAGACTGGGAAGCAAGCAGGCTGCGCTTTGCTCGGCCTTCCTCCCGAGGAAGAAGCCAGGACTGAGCAGACGCCAGGTCCTCACCCAGCTCCGAGGGACACAGCGTGGCTGCCCCCTTCAGGTCGGGCAGACCCGCCGCACGTCGCTCCCTCACCGGCCACAGCAGACATGCAGCCCTGCCTCTGCGCTGAAAGTGCGGAGTCGGCCCGCCTAGCTGAGCCTCCTCAGGGTGCCCCCCACCGCCACACTAGGGGTGTGACCCAGCCCATCTACTTCGGGGACACTGTGGATGAGGGAAGCAATGGTGAGCACGTCTGGCCGAGTCTACAGGGCTGAGAGGGACACTCATCCCTGGAAGCTGAGCCCCTCGGCACTGGGCCCCCCCGGCCTCTGCATCATTCCTGCTCTCCTCAGTGCTGGGGCCAAACAGAGCGCACACCCACGCTTCCTCGGAGGGACTGGGGACGCGCTCTCCTCGCCCCTCTCCACCTGCGTGTTCCTCCGAGGAGTGTTAATCTGCTCTTCAAGCAAAACACAAACAGGTGGCCTCAACGCCAGCTCGTTTTTCCAAACCCGAACTGGTCTTTAATGTCAGTGTGCAGAAAGGCCATTTGCAGAACACCTTGGACGCACACATTCCACCTTGTGGGGCACTGTAACAAAGTGCCCCACGCCACGCAGCTCCAACAGGAGATGCAGCAACCCACAGCCCCAGATCATGAGGTTGGCAGGCCCAGCCCTTCCCAAGGCCTCCCATCACCCCCTCCCCCACCACCCGCCGGGCTGTAGTCGGCCACCTTCTCTCCCTGGGCCCTCACGTGGTCTTTCTTCTGTGTGCAAACTTCCCTGGTCTCTCTCTGTGACCAAGCTTGCTCTCCTCACAGGGACACCAGTCAGCCGGGACCAGGGCCACACTAACAGCCTTGTTGTAATGTGATGACCTTCTTAAAGGCCCATCACCAAATAGAATCCTGAGGTCCTGGATTGGGGCTTCCACGTACAAATCTGGGGGGACACAGATTAACCCCTAACACCACCCAGCTTTCTGCACTGCCCCCCAACATTAAAATGCAGTAAAGCCGAGGTGGGGCCAAAGATCTCCTGTGCGCTTCTCTTTGTTTTGTTTTTGTTGAACAAGCACCTCTGTGATTCTGATCCCACAAAACAGAGTTTGGAGGCTCACTGCTTCGGGCTCACCCCCCATTGCCCGGGGGCAACCCTCCCCGCCCCCCTACCTCTCTGTGTGCCTCCCCGCTCAGTTTGCGCCCCCGTCTGTGAGATCCCACTTTCTCCCTCCTCCCTGGACCTTCGACCCCCAGCCGCCCTTTCGCAGCAACAGGAGCTGGTGAAGCTCCGGCAGAAGGGGTGCTTCTGCCTTTGAGTCTGCACTCGGTGGCCGAGAAACAGAACCAGAGCGGGACAACCCCAGTAAGACGAGGGACACCCCCCTCATCGGACCGGCCTCCTCTCTCCCGATGTGGGGGCTGTTTCAGGTCCTTTAAAGAGGCGTTGCCAGCAAGCTCCTGAGAGGCCGGGAACCTCCGTGGGACCGAGTACAGCACCTGCCCGGGGGCCGCAGCATCAGTGCCGACCCTCAGGGGTCCCGCATGGGCGCCTGAGCCTGGAGAGTCGGGCTTGGCTTCAGGCTGGCTGGCCCCGCCAGAGTGACACACGTACCCCGGCCCACGGGGTCTCACCCTCTCTGAGCTTCAGTGCACCCTGACCCCCGGGGACCCCAGGAGCTTATTTCCCAAGAGGGTCTTTAGGTCCCGGGCTGACGGTTTGGCTGCAAGGGCAGCACATTCTCCAGCTGACAGTCGCCTGAAGTAGAAAGCAAGCAGCCGCCCAAAGACACGTCCTGCCTTGAAGGAGGGGCTGGAAGGAAGTATTCGAGTCCTGAGAGGCAAGGACCTGCATCTAAGATTGCTCTACCCAGCAACGCTATCCTTTAGAATGGAAGGGCAGATAAAGTGCTTCCCAGATAAGGTCAGGTTAAAGGAGTTCATCATCACCAAGCCCTTATTATATGAAATGTTAAAGGGACTTATCTAAGAAAAAGAAAGAGTTAGTAAAACGACAACAAACTCACAACTATCAACAACGGAACCTAAAAACAAAACAGAAACAAAAAACAGAAACAACTAGAACAGGATCAGAATCACAGAAATGGAGATCACACAGAGGGTCATCAGTGGGGAAGGGGAGGGAGGATGGGGGAAAACATACAGGGAATAAGAAGCATAAATGGTCAGCACAAAATAGACAGGGGGTGTTAAGAATAGTATGGGAAATGGGGAAGCCAAAGAACCTGTATGTACGACCCGGGGACACGAACTGGGTGGGGGAATGCTGGTGGGAGGAGGGGTGGATGGTGGAGGGAATAAAGGGAAGAAAAAGGGGACAAGTGTAATAGCATAATCAAGAAAATACACTTAAGAAAAGAAATTCAGAGCAGAAGCCCATGAGTTCATCAGAATCTTAGAGGCTCAGTTCACGCCGTCTTTGACAAATGACAGAGCCCGGAGTTACTCCCCTTCCCCTCCCAGTGAGACCCGTGTCCTCGGCCCGGACACTCGCCAACAACCGCTTTCTCATGGGGAAGCGTTTTCCATGAGTCCCAAACATAGACAAACAAGCATCATTTCTGGCGGATTTTGGATTCAGTCAGTTTTGATCAGATTAAAAGAAGAACGTGTACAGTGTATCAATAAGGAAAAATCAGAAGCAAATTTGCACAAGAAGCCATAAACTATGCCTGATTAAAAGCCATGAGCTGGTAAGATGAAAACATGATCAGAGTTAGTATATGTATGAAGAGGATTTCTCAGAGAGGTATTGTTTTCCAAATTCAGTCAGGCTTTGTTCGAGATAAGGGCAGAAACGGCATTTTAAGGATGCTCCTGGGGCCACGTTGCAAAGACCCCAAACCCCCAAAAGGTGGGGAGGCAAGGACGAGGTGAGCTGACAGCGACGCCCCTACTTCAAGGGCACCGAGAGCCCGCAAATCCAAGACGGTAGCGAGAAACACGCGCGCGGTAGAAGTGGAGTGAGTGACCGCACGTCGACCCAGAGCCACCCTTCCTGCCCGGGAAAAGCGTGTCCCCTGTGTGACCCTTTGCCTGTCCCAAACCGGTCTCTCCCATCATCTCCAATTAATTACACACAAACCCAGGAAATTCGTCTGAAACATATTCTGGGCTTTTCTCTTTTTTCTTGCCCCCTTCTTACCTTTGAGGTAAGACGAGGCTGCAGCTGCGTGGTGACCGTCCCCGACATCCCCAGGAAGACATAAAGAGCCACCGGGTGAGGCCTGTGGGCTCACAGGACAGGAAGGGGCCGGGCCCCTGAGGGGTCCCAGGGCAGACAGACCAACTCTGAGAACCCGTGGCCTCCAGACACCTGGATCAGCGGACAAGGGGTGGCCTGTGACTGAAGCCAGTGGCTCCGAAACTCAGGCACTGCGACGGGTGGTTAGAAGCGCAGAGCCCTGGGCACCCCAGGGCCCGGGGGTGCGGGAGTCTGAGGAAGGAGCCTGCGGTCTGCGCTGGAACCTCGGTCCCCACCAGGTTCGCTCCTCGGTGTGAGCCCTTGCCGGTGGCTCCCCTTAAGGTCAGCTGAAACCATTTCCAAATAACAGGGCATCGGCGTCAAGCCTCAGTAAAAGCGTCACCTCTCTGTCCCTCCCGGGATTTCCCTTGGGCAGCCCCTCCCCCACGAGGACAGGCCCACAGGTCACGCCCCCCCCACCCCTCAAACTGCGCAGGAAACGCGGAGTCTGCCCTCTCTGGCTGGAAGCCCCCACCCGCGCCGGCCCCACACTGCGCACGGTGGTGTGGGCACACTCTCGTGTCCCGGCAGCCCCTCGACGCTGGTTCCTCTGGAATTCTTTCCAATGGTTTTCCTCTGTAACTGACATTCGGTGATGGCCTATTCCGTTTGTTTCCTAAGGGGCGGCCTGTCCGTTTCTTTGTTTGTCTGTGTGTTTTTGCCACACCGGCGAGGGGACCTGTCCCTTCCTGGCCAGCCACCCTCCCCGAACAGCACCCTGGCGTGGCTGACTCCTGCGCCATCCAATCTGGTCGAGGGGCACGAACAAAGACAATGGAAAGAGAGTCTCCACGCCACTGGTGGTGGCCGGAAGACGCTGCGACTGTCCCATCTCACTGCCGACTCCACCGACAGCCAGACGTCACGAGGGTGTCTCCGTGTGCGGTTCCAGCAACTCAGTCGCTCACTGGCACACTAGCCACCGCTGGGCAGCGCCGTGATTCCACACTGTGACTCCACACTCCGTGGAGTGCCCACCTGTCACCGTGCAAACTGTCACCCTACTGCCGGCTGCCACCCCTCCCCCTTTCCCACCCCCCTCCCCTCCCCCTGGCGACCATCAGTGGGCTCTGTTTCCAGGAGTCTGTTTTCGTTTTGTTCTCCTGCTTTGCTTTCCGGCCCCGCGTGTCAGTGAGATCCCACGGGGAGTGTCCCCCTCTGTCCCTCTGGCCTCGCTGAGCACAGTGCCCCCCCAGGTCCGCCCCCGCCGTCACCAGCGGGAGGAGTTCACTGTAAGGATTCAGTCTCAACAGCCTATCACTCTCCTTTTCTACCAAGAATTTCATTACTTCTTTATTGGAAGGGAATTGGGGAGAAAGCTGATGGAGATGAAAATGTGCCCATAAAATTGAAATCAACCAGCCCCCCGCCACACTCACAGGGAATGTGAGAGGCCTGGCTCTCCCACTCATCATAATTATAACAACCTTTGCAGCCTCACAGATCAGAAGCAAAGCGAAAATAGGGCGGTCTGCAGAAAAGCCACGGACACTATTTTTCATGGAATAATTCTGACACGGCTGAGCAAACTGGCGGCCCCAGGAAAACGCACGGGCGTGTGGAGCCCACAGCACAGGGCACCTGGAAGCTGGACGCCGCCTCCGCCCGGGGCCTCCGGTCTTCATGCACCTGTCTCGTATGGGGGGGAGACCCCAAAACACCCAGGATTACCTTCAGGAGGGTGGGCCCTTACAGGGCAGGCTTCCCCCACTAGGCGAGTGTTCTAGGAGCCCATCTGCATCAGTGCACCAGCTGGTGTTGTTGTGAGAGGCTGTGTTCGGCTTCGGTGGATTTTTTTTTTAAGAAAATAAAACCATTTGCCCATGTCACGATGGGGGATTTAGAAGCACACCAGCCCACACCACGCTGAGAGTTCAACCTCTTTTACCAAAGCAGCGTGACCCCTGTGCCCCACCCTCCCTGGTCACCCAGTCTCTCCCCAGGGGACAGTTTTGTTCCCCCGGGTAAGAAAAGTCCTCAAAGGGACGCGCTGTGCCGATGCGGATGAGGTGAGACAAAATAACACAGAAGCTCTAAGAGGCAGCAAGACGCACACGTCCAAACACTGTTTGGGGCCGTGGGAGGAACGTCTCCACAGGTTTCTCCCTCGACAGGTGCGCTGCGTCGCATGGAGGGGACCTGGAAGGGGACTGAAGTTTAGACACCTGAGAATAAGCACACAGTTTTTACAAGTCTGGGTTTGGGGTCGGCCCTCCTGTCTTTGCCTGCAGCTCTGTGCGGTGCATGCTGGGTAACCTGAGGCGGGGAAGACAGTGGACTCGAAGGTGACAGGGGTGATGAGGGGCAGAGCCGGGCTTTCAGCTCAGAAGGCCGGTGCCGGACCCTCAATGGGAAGCCCCCCCCCCAGGTAAGGGGCCGCATGGGCTCTCCCTGCAGGTGAGTTCCCGGCCACTCAGGCCGAACTCCGGGTCCTACCTTGGGGAACGTCCATGGGAAAGCGCTCCGCGTAAAAGACACGAGGCCGCCAGGAGGGGGGACGGCTGCGTGCAGGTCGGGCCGTGGCGGTGCGGGCGGTGCACCCCCATCTGGCTCTCGGGCACCAGGCCGGCGTTCCACGCCTGCTCGTCCCACCCCTCCCGCTAACTGCCCCTCACCTCTTTGGGGGCGGGGAGGGCCCTTCCCCTCCCAGCTCTGATCGGCGCCCTCTCTAGGAAATGCCTGCAGCCTCACACCGCCCTGGAGACAGCCTCCCGGGTCTACCAGCTCCCAGCCTGCCTCTCTCTTCCAAGGCCCCGCTCAGAAAAGCCACAGTCACCCCTCCCCGCTGGGGGGTGCGCTCCCAGACCCTGTGGATGCCCGAAGCCGCCAGTGCTTCTGAGCCCTGGTTACGCTGTGCTTTTTCCTACGAGCACACGCACCTGTGAGCAAGTTTAACTCGAATCGGGTGGTTCCACAGGTAGAAGTGTCATTCTCCTCCTAGATCTTAGCGACCTCAGACTCCAATTGTCTTTCTCTCCTGATGAGGCAAGAACCTCCACCTTTTCACCTGCAGAAGCCCTTTCCGGCTTCTCCCTGGCCTGTCTGATTGCCAGCATCACTGCTCTTGGGCTTCAGGGTCGTGACCAACTCAGGGTCAGTGACCTCAGAGTCTGTGGTACCCAACAGTGCGTCTGATCCCCGAGCTACCCAGTCACTGGTGGGCACAGCACCCACGTGCGGAGACACCAGACCAGGGACGGGTCACGACCCGGGGGGACCGGGCAGAAGAGCGCGAGGTTTCATCACGCTACTCGAAATGGCGTGCAATTTAAAATGTATGAATTGCTTATTTCTGGAGTTTTCCATTTAATCTTTTCCAGCCATGGTTGACCACCCCACCACCCCCCCGCAGACAAAGGGGACCGGCTGTGCCTGTTGATCCGTTTACTAATTAATTAGGTCTAAATGACTCGCGGTAGCTGTTCCCACGATGCCCAGCGCTCTCGCTGTTTCCCTGAAATTCAGGGGACACACCTCGTGACACCCGTGAGTCCCCACAGCTCCTCTGTGAAGTTTCACCAATAACTGTCCGGAAGAACCACAGCGTTTGAGAGCAAGTTCAACATTTCCTTGTAATAAGGACTTCACCTACATGTGCACTAAACTGTTACAGATTATCCATTCAAACCAACGGCACAGGTGGGACATGGCAAAGCTAAATGACTGCGGATCAATGAGCCGGTGCCTGCTGTCGCCAAGGCGACAACGCACATATCCAGATTTGGGGGGCGGGGTGTCTGTGTGAGTCTGCGTTTGACATAGTACAGTCCTCCCAAGTCCGTCTTTTCAGGCGACGCCACACTTCCTCACGTTGCCCGTCTCGCTGACATCAGATCTCATGTTCCCACCCGAAGGCAGTCAGGGGCCTCTTCTGGCAAACACAGGGCCTACTGAGGACAAGCCCCTGGGCGAACTCTCTGGCCAGTCCAGCCTCCCACCACCCCCTCCTGACAAGGTGAACACCCCAGCTTCCCCCCGAAAAGCCTTCTGGGTGCCATGGGCCACAACCCCCGGCACCCCGTCTTCAGATTCACACTTGGCACTTCTGTGCCTGCGTTCAGCCAACTCCGCTTCAGAACGACCACCCTGGGGGTTTGCAGGGAGTTCGCAGTCATGCATAACAATGCCACTTTTCCTTCCCCTGCGTGAGCTGTGGGAATGAGCAGCCGAGAAGTGGCAGAGCGCACAGGACGCAGCGACTCAGGTTAGTTAGTGAGTGAGGGGGCGTCAGCAGCCACGGCGGCATGTGCAGGGTCCCACAGGAGCAAGGCCTGCTGGAGTGCGGTCAGTGTGGCAATCACATGGGAGTCGTAATTCACAGTCTTAATTTGCACAATTCACCGAAAGTGTCATAGGGTGTGACATTGTTCTGCTGCAGAATCCCGGGCTTCTGGCTTGGCCACAAAAGATTTTGTGATAAAGGAGGGGCGCTCTTTGTGCCGGACGCACCCTGTACGCAACGCTGCAAATCCATCGGCGAGTTTCTCTGCGACAGGACAAATGGCGCTGGCCCTGGACAAAGAGTGTTGGAGGGACCGCAGTCCCCGGCTCCGGAGCGCGATGTGCTGGCGTGCGGCCAGGCAATCGTTTCCTTCCCCAGACCCCCAGTTCTGATACCGCCCACCTCCCGAACCTCCTGGACTCACCCCGCCTCGCCTGATCGTAAAGTAAGGCATTTTCCCCAGGCACAAACCTCAGGGGACTTGTGGTGACCTGGGGCCTCAACCGACAACTTCTCTTATTACTTTCAGATTTATTTTTAAATTTAGTAGAGTAACAACTTCGTCCAAGCCACTTAAAGCTTGGTTTAAAAACTTATCTGATCTGGGTGAATAATTCCATTTAACACAACTTGGACACTTTTCTCCTACAAGGTATGTGCTCCTCCGGTGTGAATACATCACCTCAGTAACCTGGCGTCCTCCTTTAAAGCCAATCAGAAGCGTGAAAACACTGAGTTGGAGGGAGGGGCAGCGGCTGGACAGGGCAGGCCCCCTCGGAGCGACTAACAATCTGACACCAAGGGAAAGAGAAAAATGAAAGTGAGAGACCGTGAGCATCTAAAGCACAGCAGTGTCTCCCAGCGTAAAGCCGAGTAACTGGCCTTCCCCCGCGGCCCCGACGGCACCAGCCCCCACTCGCACCGACCGACCGATGTGCTCCCGAGGGCCCATGTGTGGTGCCCGTCCCAGCAGCGTCCCTGAGGGAAGGGGAGCTGAAGCAGCCGCGTCTTCCAACAGTGGAAAAACCAGTAAGTAAATGGTAAATCTCCGCACACTGGCCTGTTCTGCAGCCTTTAAGTGGCGTGATCGAAGGCGTTTTTAAATAACCCAAGAAGCGTTCGATTCCTGGGGAAATGTGGTCTGTGTCGTTGCTCAGTTTTTCTCGAAGTAAATGAAGGAAGTGCGCCAACCACAGAGTGCTTTGGGTTGTTCTCTTGTGCGGACGAAATGCGCGCTATCTTACTCCGACGTAAAGTAGTGAGACGAGGCATCAGTCATCACAGCAAAGACGGCTTTGACTCCGGAAAAACTTAAGAACCATCCAAAATAAAACAGAAATATGAGCAGGTTCTTCAGCTGCCGGTGACAACCAGACACTTTGGGTAGCATGGCCACGTGGGGGTGCGAGTCACAGACCAGCGTGTCTGCCCACCACACACTCTTCGCCCGAGACAGAGGGGCTGTGTGCCCCCGAGTCCCTGCCCCTCTCATTCGTTACCCAGCTCGCACCCCCCTGCACACGGGCAGCCCCGCCAGGCCAGCCCATCAGCACAGACAGCGTGGGTGAGCTCTGCCCATCGTATCCCGGCTACTCTGGGCTGGTTTCCCGTCCCACATGGAGTTCTCTGAAGTTCTAGACGGTCACATCTGATAGCTCCTGTGTCGGGAGCCGACCAGCAGGCGTCCCTTGGCACAGTCGGGACGGATGAGATGGATCCGCACAGCAGAGGCAACTGCGGCTGGACTTCCTGGCTCTCTCTCCTTGCACGTCTGTCTTTGCGTTAGTAGGTGGTGGGATTTTTAGACACCTGCATTTCAGATCCAATGATCCACAGAATTCCAGTGAGGTTGTACGAAGCGATTTCTTGGCCAGAGAACGGAAGTCCCCCCTGATGGGGGAGCCCCTGAACGCCTGAAAGTTGATGAGTCACAGCCTTCACCTTGGACAGGAATCTGTATTAATGGAATCAGACAGGCAAAGAAGCAGGAGAAGCTGGTTAGCTATTACAGACTGAGCACGTAGAAACAATTATAAGGAGTTAGAGTCCGAAGTACATAAAGTAAGATTCTAGACAGGAAGATAGATAGTTAAGTTCGACACCACAAAGGCCTTGTAATAAATATCCTATAACCACCGTTCAGTCTAGCGTATCCGTTTGACCCATGCCAACTTCTAAGAAATTTAATAAACAATAAAACATTTAAATTCTGTACATAGAGCTATTTCAAATTGTCTGATTAATGGCTCTCCTGGTCAAAACAACCTTTGTTTACCATAATTGAAACTATGGAAATTCTTGTACTTTTCCTAGTTACCTCTGTATTGTTATTTTCTGTTTAACTGATCATGCCATATACCTATTATGTAACAATCTCTAAAAAAATAAAGCTTAAATCAAACTCTGTGAGTTCGGTCAGACCCACAGAGGCTGGCTGTTCTCCGGCATCCAGTCGGGCGTCTGACTCTTCATTAGTCGCCTGTGCTGTCTATCCTTCAGGGACACTGAGGCCTGCCGAGGTTGGACCGCAACACTCGACAACTCTCACGGAGCCAACCTGCCCACTTACTTCCTGTGGGGCTGGACCTCCGCCTGTGCTGTCGGCTGCCTCCGTGTCCCCTCTGTGTCCCCTCCGTGCCGTCTCCCTGGGCTGTGCCTGGCCCAGCACAGGATGCTCCCCTACCTCTCATTTCCTACACGTGCCCAGGCAGGTGCTCACAACGTCCAGCCTCTCACTATTCCTCTACAGCCGCCCCAACTCGAGGTGCACCCAGCGGGTGGAGCAGAGGCCTCCCAGGGCACTTGCCTGGGTGTCCTTTGACCTCGTCACCCTGGATGGCAGGATACACAGACCTTGGCCAGAAAGTTGAGCCCCCAGAGCCAATTCCTCACCACCAGCACAGACCCCCACCCCCGACTGAGAGCGAGCGAGCGAGCTTGAAAGCGCACACACATGCATGCAGTTCCGTCACCTCGTGCTGGAAGCTTCCGGCGCCTACAGTCAGCACATCTTCCCCTTGTCACATCAGGCTGCTGGTGGGGGGGCTTCTCTCTGAAGCAGACGTCACAGCAGCCGTGTCACTTTGCGTGTGTGGTAGGGGCAGGGGTGGGGGGGTGACACGCTCATTTCCTACATACTGAGGCATGTAGGTTGTAGCCCGCGTCCTTGGAACAGAAAAGCCCGTCCTCACACGCGGTCAGAAGCCTCGCAGCACAGTGGGTCTGGCTACTGTCACCAGCGGGTGCTCGCCACGGCCGGTCAGCCACTGCGGCCCCTCACAGTAAAGGAGGCGTGGATGCAGCTTCTGAAAACCCTTTTATACTTTTTTTTTATCCTCACCTGGGGACATGCTCATTGATCCAAGAGAGGGGGGGAGGAGGAGAGGGAGATATTGATGTGACAGAGAAGCATCGATCAGTTGCCTCTTACATGCTCCCTGACATGGGATCAAGCTGGCAACCCAGGTGTGTACCCTGACCGGGAATTGAACCCTCCACCCTTCCGGCTTTGTGACGACGCTCCAACTGACCGAGCCACACCTGAGACACCTCTCAAACCTCTGCAAGGGATCGAGCCACAGATGTACCCGTGCTGGAGGAGTGACCGTGAGGTCTGGGCGGCTCTCTGGGTGTCACTTCAGAAAACACAACTGTAGTTGTAGCAATTTTAAAACTGAAATTGTGCAGAAAATAGGCCAAACTAAGATGACAAAGTGGAGAGGAAAAAACCTCACACAGACTTTTAACAATTACACAGTCCTTTATTCATAGTTCGAAAAAAAAAAACAACAACCAGAAAACCTTAAATTACTAGGAAAGTATTTACAGGGGTCATCACATTTTAAGCCAAGAGACTGAATGTGATGGACCGCCAGTGTCCCTTTCGGGGACAGGCTGGGACAGGTTTGTGACCTGCTGGGGGAAGACCAGCGATGAACAGAAAGCGCATCAGGGGTCCCAGAGCCGTTTTGCTAAGAAATAATCACGTGTCTTTTTAGTGTTCAGGAGAAATCTTAATTTTTCTGTAGAATCATCTGAGAAAATCACATGATTAGAAAATTCTTAAAGGAAGAATAAACTTGCTTCCCCCATGACACCCTCCCATCTCGGGGGCACGGACGTCTGTTGTGCAGTGGGACCGTGGGGTCCGGGGCTCTGAACGTCCCGACAGGACAGCAGCACCGTCACAGTTCCGAGTCTGCTCCTGCGGGCTGGGGACAGCCGGGGCTTTGGTGCCAAGTCCCTGGGAGCATCTTCTGCTCCTCGGGAGCCGACAGGACGGACACGGAGTCCCAGGTGTCCTCCCTGGGCGAGCTGTCGCGGTCCAGGGCCTCGAGGACTGGCTGCTTCGGGTCCCTTAAGTACTTGAAAAGGGTGAAAGCAGACAGGTGTCAGCCCATCAGCCCCAAGGCCCAGCCCCACAGCTTCCACTCAGCTGGCGCCACCCTCTTTTATTCAGGTTTAACTCCCTACTCTGTGCGCCAACAGGACACCCCTAAACCCAGCACCCCTCGACCCGCTGCTGCGCTGCAGCTCAGGCCCAAGCGCAGGCCCCGCCCAGGTCACTCTCTGAAGGCGGGGAGGGCCATCACCTCGGGAAAGCGAGCTCTGCCCTGTGGCTTGGGGTGCAGGGGTACGAATTATTCCCCACACTCACTCTCAGCAAAGGAGAAAGCGGGGTCTTGTGTCCCCAACAGGGCTGGGTTGGGTGGGGCGGGGGAAGTTACAGACGGCAGCCCGGGCCTAGGCGCAGCCAGGAGGAGCAGGCAGAGCCCTCGCTGTAAAGTGACACTTCTCTGCTCCCAACTGTCCCTTTGGCTCCTGAGCCTGAAGGCTCAGCCCCAGTGGCAGTGGGTTGCAGAGACCCCAGTGCCCAGCCCTGGAAACACAGCCGGACTGGAGCTGCTGACTAGGGAGGCACAGCATCCCGTGCGCCCTGGACACAGGATTCGTCACTGTCACTGTCATGTTACATGATGTTACTGTCACGTAACGTTGGTGGCCTGTGATGGATATTTTCCTCTTTCCCAGAAAAGTGAATGGAAAGACTCTGGGTTCTAGATTTGAAGCTCACAGGACCAACGGGCAGGAGGCGCCAGGTGAGCGTGATGGTGGAGGCGGTGGGCGGCCAGGCTCTGACGCTGGTGTGTCACTTTAACAGGGACGTCCTTTGGTTACTTTGGGGTTTGTTGCAGTGAGAACCCTTCACCCAGGTTCTACTCTCCTAACCAAACTGAAGGCACTGTGCGCGAGTGGCTGTGGCCCGAGCGGGCAGTGGGTTTCTGGGCCTCACGCTGGTGGCCCAGCCACACCCGTCCCGGTCCCTGGCACCCCCCACTCATTCTCCTCTGTGTCCGTGAGCCTGACTGTCCCAGGTCCACCCATGGAAGAGTCTCGCCGTATCTGCAGGGCAGCCCGAGCCGGGACGTCACGAGTGGTCTGCCCGGTGCCCGGGCACTTTGATGCCTCACGACACGTGAAGGAAACAGGTGACTAGCGCTCTTTCCAGACGTGTCAAACTCATGTTCACCGGGGGCCACATCAGCCTCATAGTTGCCCTCAAAGGGCCGAGTGTAATTTCAACTCCTTAACAGTGAAGGAGTAGTTACATTTATACAGTCCCCAAATTATTTCAGCCCTTCGAAGGCCACCGTGAGGCTGATGTGGTCCCCAGTGACCACGAGGTTGACCCTCTGTTCTAGAAGGACTGCCGTCTTCATGGGCTGGGGCTGCGTCTGCCTCCTCTTCATTTGGCGGCNCCTGTCCCCTGATCAGACTCAGGAGAGAGGAGGAGGTCAGCGTGTGGCACCTGGAGGGCCCGGAACGCACATGTGCAGCAAGGCTCAGAGCGCGTGGCTTCCAGACTGTGGACCCCGGAGTCCAGGGTTGGGGGGTGGGTCTCCCATGTGTCCTCAGTAGTAGCCCCAGCCAGAGCCGTAGCCACAGCCGTAGCCACAGCCGAATCTGGAGCCGTAGCCACAGCCGTAGCCACACAGAGAGCGGGAGCCGTAGCCACAGCCATAGCCGCAGCCCAGGCCTCCGTAGCCCCAGCCCAGGCCTCCGTAGCCCAGGCCTCCGTAGCCGCAGCAGCCGTAGCCGCGGCCTCCGTAGTAGTTCCCGTAGTAGTTTCCGTAGTAGCCACACATGGTGCTGGCGGTGAGCGTGTCGTTGGGCAGAGGAGGGCTGTGAGTGGTGACTGCAGTGTGCCTGCTGCTCCCCGCAGGGGCCTTTTATGTGCCCCAGAGTGGGCGGGACCCACCGCACGCGCTCACGCCATTGGCTAATCGTGTGACTAAGCTAATGAGCTTCTTGGTTCTCAGCCTGAAGGCACAGCCTCCCAGATTGGCAGAAGGAGGGTGGCGGCCCTCTCTGGTGGAGCCTGCCCGCCCCCCAGTCTGCTCCCAGGAGAGGAGCCCCGACTCATGCACAGGGGCCACGCCCTGCCCGGATCGGGCCCCTCTTGTAACCCCCGTGGCATCTTTACATCAAAAGAACACATAGGTTCATCTCACTGCTCTTTGCTCTTGGCCCCAGTTCGTTTTCCTATTTTTTAAGGAATATTTTGTAAGAATAGCCATACTTTGGGCCCATGAATTTGTCTTTTCTTTATCCAAATTAATTATCTGCCGGCATTGAGTTCCTTTTCTGTTCGGATGCCCCATTGTACCTCTCACCCCCACGATGCTGATAATAATCCAACTAATTAACGTTCTCAGAAAGCCAAGTCTGAACCTTTATCCTTTCCTACTCTTCGTAATGACTATAATTTTCTTTTATGTGTAATTTCTGCGGAAGGGCTGAACCATGGAAGTTATTCCTTTAATTACATGTCCCTGCAATTTTTCTTAAATGGAATACACAGTTATAGAAATTAGTGTTCTCAGTAACAGGAGACTTCCAGGAGAGTAACTCCCCAATGTGCTTAGTGCCATACGCTTTTGTGTGTCCTCGTGGTCGGTCTCTTCACCGAGACCCCGCCCCCCACTCATTTTCGCTGTGCCCCGCCACGCTGAGCTGCTCTGCTCAGACCCAGCGTCCTCACCGCCTTTGTTCTCCTTGTAACAACCCCTCCCACCGGGGGCACTGCCAAGGGGGAACAGCTTCAAAGCAGAGATGAAACGGGCCGGTGTGTTTCGGAGAGCGGCTGTGGGGCGGCGTTCCTCCCGCAGTGAACCACAGTCTGTCGTCGGCAGCCTTCTGTAGGTGTGGTGTCCCCAGGCCAAGACTCTTTACAAACCACTGGTAACCTCGGGGGACACAGAGGGCTCAAGGCGCCAGACACACTCTGTGTTTTAGTCAGTTCTCCTCATAAGAAAGAGGACACAGTTTTTAGAAAGTTTCCCCAGTTCTCCCGTCTTGAGAAGTAGCACATCTAATGAGCCAAAAAATTCCCATGAGTAAAGTAGGACGTGTAATGTCGTGGACCTGGTGAGATGGACTCGGCTCTCCACCCACATGTGTTCGGAGCGTCTCCGTGTGTGTCTTTGGATCGCCCCCTTCCTGTAGAATGGACGCGGTACGGGCTGAGACGGTGTACTAGAGCCCGCCTCACTACGTGGCTTCGCATTTCTCAAAGGGAAGTTAAAGGGGCCTCGGCCGTGACGGTGCAGTCACTGCAGCAGTAACTTAGAATAAGCTTCCAGGAACAACTCGGTCAATTTAAATAACATGGTGATCAGCCTTCCTCTCGGCTAAGCTCTCAGAAAGTCACCGAAATGGCTGTGACTAAGCTGCAGAGGTCTATTTAAAAAGAAAACCCCATTGAACTTGGAGGTTTTCTTGGTATTTGATTAATGTAGCTGTAAAAGATATTCCTATCTTTATGGAATACAGTGTCCCTATTAATAACATTCATTACGTTACATCTCTGTGGATTTATTTCCTCGAGTTCATTTGATTCTTCTTAAGAATTGAGTTGCTCTTTCTAATCACAACTGTGTCAGCATTGCAGCCAATGAGATTTCTACTCTCATTTTTCTGAATTATATTTAGTTCTTAAGTACATCACATAATCAAAAAGAACAAAATAATCCCTTTGTCTCCACAACTGTCTCCGGCTACTACCCCACTTTCCTCCAGTTTCATTGTGGAGCCCCCGCCCCCACACGCATTTCCGAGGCGGATTCTAGTCTCGTTTTATCCCCTTTCCCCCACCTTTCGCCCTTGGTCAGACCACTCTGCTGAGATGGCTCCCCCCGGGGTTCTAGAGGTTTGGCCTTCTCCATGTTACTGGGGCTCTGAGAGCGCTGGGGTTCACCAACATCCCCTCACTTCCAAAGGCTCTCGGGCCCTCGCCTGGGTCCTGCAGCCACGTTGGGTTTGGTTCCAGCGGGCCCGCTGCCCCGTCAGCGCCCTGCTCTACCCGCTCCTTCGGACTGGCCTCAGAGGCCAGGGGGCCTGGTGGCGGCCTGGGGCTGGCCCCACCGTGGTGCTGGCCCCGCCGTCGTTCCCATGAGCACTCTCCTTAGAGGGAGCAGCGGGGTGCGGTGTTTCAGCCACCGCCTCTCCGTTCACTTTGACCCTCACCTTCCAGGGCAGCCCGCATGTCCTGCCACTGCTCCGTCTGGTATGTGCACCCCACGAAGGTCAGTCGGGGCCTCATCTGTGCCCCTCACTGCCCCTGCCCCAGCGTTCAGAACAGCGAGGGACAGACTTCCCGCTCTGCTGCCTTCCTCGAAGAAGACCCAGCAAATAGCCAAGTCGATGCAGCCTAGTAGCGTGTTTAAATTCTCCCCCCAACCGTCTCATTTGGAAGTTATTTTATTTACTAGCTGCTCAAAAATAGGGAGAACTTTATCCTGTCCCCTCCACCCAGTCACCCACGCTACTAGCTTTCAGGACCGAGCAATCATCCAAACCATAAGATTAACCTTGGGCAACATTCCTGTCTGGTTCGCAGGCCCACGCTCAGTCCCCTGAGCTGCACCGGCCAGGGCTTTTGTGCAACATTCTCAACGAGCCTCCGAACTCTATTTGGGTTTTTCACTTTTCCCTTGACCGTGCTTTTTATTCGTCCTGGGATCCAGTCCAAGACCCCGCTGGGATCTAAACTCAGGTTTGTCCGCCTCGTCTCTCTAGTCTTCTTCAGGGGTGACAGTGTCCCGGTTTTTCTCTAACTTGCATGGCCGTTTGAAACACCAAGCGTTTGTAGGCGTGCGTGTGTCTTCTCACCGCGAAGCAGAGGGCGGGGATCCGGCCCAAGGGCGCCAGAGAGAAGGGCCGGTGTGTTTCCTCGTGGCGCGGGGTACGCGGTGTCAGTGAGTCTCTGGCAGGTTTCAGAGCAGGGTGTTAGGCTGGGATCACCAACAGAACAAATCCTTCTACTTCTGGGTAACCGTGGTCCATGGATTTGAACTTCAGGGACTCGGTCATGGCTTTTGATCGCACACAAAGTGATGGAGGTGTGTGTGCGTGACGTGAAAACCCAAGGGAAGAATGTCGTTTCGCACAAAGACAGTGCCCCACGCCGATCCTTCGAGGCTCTGGAGCTGAGCCGGCTGCGTCTTCCCTACTCCTTCGTCCTCCTTCTCCGTAAGCTTTCTGTCCTCACCCCTCTCTTTGAAGCCACACTCTGTCCTCAATGCTGTACGCAGGCAAACAAGAAGAAGATGTCATCCAAGGAAAAAAAGAATTTTCAAGGGGTGGAACCTGTGTGGGCTATGTGATCTCACGGCGGCTGGTCATGGCACAGTTTAGGCTTCACGTCGGGAATAAAGGAGCCGCCCGACTGGAAGGATCTTTCATGGGAGGCACGTGACCACACTACAGGTGCCTGACACGCAGCAGCGTTCTTCTGCCCGTGCTGGTTTATGAGGAATTCTTGAGATGGTTGTCATGCCGGTGACTTTGAACGTGAGTTCAGCAGTGTTTGTGGTCTGTTCCACTTCCACCCAATTGGTATATAAGGCCCCGCGCTGACCATGAACTTAGAACATTAGGAATCGACTCTGCTCCTCACACCATGAGCTTCTGCAACTACTACGGTGGCCTCGGCTATGGCTACGGTGGCCTCGGCTGTGGCTATGGTGGCCTCGGCTATGGCTATGGTGGCCTTGGCTATGGCTATGGTGGCCTTGGCTATGGCTACGGTGGCCTTGGCTATGGCTATGGTGGCCTGGGATGTGGCTACGGCTGCGGCTGCAGGTACACTTGTTACCGTCCCAGCTGCTATGGACGATACTGGGCTTCCGCCTTCTTCTGAGGCGTCCGGGTTGCTCCTCTGTTCAGGACATTCTCTCGTGAAGGACTCCGTGTACCTCTGGCACTAACTGTTCAGACGATGACATCTGAACCTCCGGCTGCCACGTAACATCAGAACCTTTGGGACTGAAATGACCCGAGTTTCCAATAGTTTAGAAAACATTCATGCGGCTGTGTAAGTGTCACGGGATTGGGTACAGCAAATCCGAACCATTTCCTTTGGAGAAATGTGTAGGTTCGTCTTCCATTAAAGGTGGTCTGTTTGGCACACTCACCACATCTTCCCGTGTGCTTATTTACTCAGATTCTCTGTGTCTGCACTTGCGTGTGCGGTGGTCGGTCGGCTGGCCCGTTATTCCCAGTTGGCAACTGCGGTGTCCAGCTGAGCAGTTACGTTCAGCTGGTGTGTTTGGGGTGTTTGGGGAGCGGTGCCAAGGCCTATGGTCAGCTGCATTGATCTAATGAAAGCTTCGTCTTTGGCGAAGTGGTGCGCCTCTTCTCACCTCTTCACTCTATTTCTTCAGCATTCAGTTTTTTTTTAATAGGGGAATGTGCCTCTGGGCAGAGGCCACTTTTTCTTCTAAGTTTTATATGGTTGACATTTCTTCCCACTCATTGAAAATATGTCCTTGGATGTTCATGCCTCGTAGCTGCTCAGACGGCAGCACTCACGCATCGTCACAGGCCGCTGTGGAATCGAGGTCTGTTCCGGCAACAGGGGCGGGAGACCTTTCATCCTGCACAGCACGGAGCGGGTCTGCTGGGCCGCCCGCGCCTGCTCCGAAACACAGGCTGCTGGGCGGAGCCCTCGCCCTGTGGGCAGGTCCTGTCCAGAAAGCTGTGTGCAGCAAATCTTCTGAATTCTCTCCATTTGTGATTCAGAGCTAATAATAATGCCAACAATGACAAAATATAAGTCAATTACATTTATTAATGTGTTTGTGACTAATTTTAGGATTGGGGGTATCTAGGACAATGAGCTCATGAAAAATTATTTTCTGAACAGATTCAAGTATGAGACTGACCCAAAGCCCACTCTGTGCCAAGGGCACGCTTTCTGGAAACTTCCAGAGGTGAGGCTTTTACAGATGTGTCTTCCTGCACCAGCTGAAGACGGACAACACATGGGGTTATGTGTGATTGCAATGCTTAAAATTTATTGGCTCTTGTTTTTTTTCTAGCATGTCATCTATTTTGGAGAACATTCTCTATGGGTACCAGAAATTTGTGTTCTCTTGTAGTTGGGTAACATGCTCTCCAGAAGTGGGTTAGGTCTAATTGGTTTATAGTGTTTCTCGAGCCTGTTTATACTATGACCTGCATAGTTGCTCTATCCATTATTCTAATCGGGACATTAAAGACCCCAACCCTGACTAGTGCAGCCTCTCTCTCTCTCTCAATTCTGTCAATTTTTGATTTGTGTATCCTGGTTACACAAAACAAAAAGTGTTTTTAGGTACAGATTGATTTTAAATGGTCATATCTTCCTTATAGATTGCCTTTTTATTATTACAAAGTGTCCCCATCTCTTTGAAAATTCTTTGATTTAAAGTCTATGTAGAGACTTCTGGCCAAGATGGAGGCGTAGGTAGATACATTGCCTCCTTGCACAACCAAAAGAAGGACAACAACAAATTTGAAAACAAAAAACCAACCATAACTCACAGAAAATTGAACTGTATGGAGTTCGGACAATAGAGGAGTTAAAGAAATATTCATCCAGACTGGTAGGAGGGGCGGAGACAGGCAGCTGGGGTGGAGAGGATGCTTGGCGAGGCAGTGGCTGGATGACCAGGGTGGGCGAGGTGGCGGCTGGTGGAGTGGGAGTCCTTCTTGTGGCAGTGGGCAGGAAGGGCCCCGCTGCTGCCGCGCTGCCGAGATGTCCCTGTGCTGGGGTGGCTGAGTTCCAGGTGCAAGGGGCAGGGTCTTCCCGGGTGGAGGAGTGACCCTCTGTAAGTAACATCTTCTGCAGATAAACCAGGAGGAACAAATAGGGAGCAAGACAGACCACACAACCCAGGGTTTCAGTGGGGGAGATAAAGCCTCAAAATCTATGATTGAAAAAACCTGTGGGCATTGAGGCAGGTGGAGAAACTCCCAGTCTCACAGGAGAGTTCCTGGGAGAGACCCACTGGGTCCTAGAACACATGGAAACCCACCCACCTGGGACTCAGCACCAGAAGGGCCCAACTGGCTTATGGGTAGTGGGGGCAGTGACAGAAAGCTGGTGGAGAGCCAAGCAAGTGGCACTGTTCCCTCGAGGACCCCCACAGCATCCCAAGGCAGCAGCGAAGGGGTTGCCCTGCTCTGGCAAATACCCAAGGCTCTGCCCTGTGCCACATAACAGGCATGCCAGGACGGGGAAAAAAAAGGCCCAAATGAAAGAACAGATCAAAGCCCCAGAGAAAATACAACCAAGTGACCAAGAGATAGCCAACCTATCAGAAGCACAGTTCAAAACCTTGGTAATCAGGACGCTCGCAGAAATGGTTGCATATGGTCACAAAATAGAGAAAAAAGTGAAGGCTATGAAAAGTTAAGTAAAGGAAACTGTACAGGGGACCCACAGTGACAGGGAGGAAACAGGGACTCAAGTCAACAGTGTGGACCAGAAGGAAGAAACACTCGGCTAGAACAGAATGAAGAGAGACGAATTCACAAAAACAAGGAGCGGCTTAGGAGCCTCCAGGACATCTTTAAATGTCCCAGCATCCGAATCATAGGGGTGCCAGAAGGAGAAGAGGAAGAGCTGGAAATTGAAAACTTATTTGAAAACATAAGGAGAACTTCCCCAATCTGGCAAAGGGAGTAGACTTCCAGGAAGTCCAGGAAGCTCAGAAAATCCCCAAGAAGTTGGACCGAAGGAGGAACACACCAAGGCACATCGTAATCTTAAAAGCAGCAAGAGATAAGGAGACCGTAACCTACAAAGGAGTGCCCATCAGACTGTCAGCTGATTTCTCAAAAGAGACCTTACAGGCAAGAAGGGGCTGGGAAGAAGTATTCCAAGTCATAAAGGCAAGGACCTACATCCAAGATTGCTCTATCCAGCAAAGCTTTCATTTAGAGTGGAAGGGCAAATAAAGTGCTTCCCAGATAAGGTCAAGTTCAAGGAGTTCATCATCACCAAGCCCTTTTATATGAAATGTTAAAGGGACTTACCTAAGAAAAAGATAAAAAATACGGACAGTAAAATGACAACAAACTCAAAACTATTAACAACTGAACCTAAAAACAAAAACAAACTAAGCAAACAACTAGAACAGGAGCAGAACCACAGAAATGGAGATCACATGGAGGGTTATCAGTGGGGAGTGGGAGGAGGAGAAAATGGGGGGAAAAGTACAGGGAATAAGTAGCATAAATGGTAGGTACAAAATAGACAGTAAGAACAGTGTAGGAAATGGAGGAGCCAAAGAACTTGTATGTATGACCCATGGACATGAACTAAGGGAGGGGAATGCTGGTGGGAGGGGGTGCAGGGTGGAGGGTATAAAGGGGAGAAGGGAAGTGGGACAACTATAATAGCATAATCTGTGAAACATATTTAAAAAATAAAAATACAGGAAGAAAGAAAGGGAAAAATAAAGTCTATTTAGTTGGACATTGTTCTATCAACTCTGACTTCTCAGTAGTTATTGTTTACAGTACACTGTATATGTAATTTTAAAGGGGACATATGTGTAATTCTTCCCCCTCCAACCTACTGGTTTCAGGAGACTTCGATTATTACAATGCTTTTAAGATGGCTCCTTTAAAGTCTGCACCAGATAATTTGAGCATCTGACGAATTTAGTGCTGGGGTCGGTTGATAGCTTTTTCTCATTCACGCGGTAAGGTTCCTGCTTCCCAGTGGAAGGTGTGGTTGGGATGTTGTGTATTGGGAGCATCTCGGTTTCATTTCATCTTTTTTGTGGGAGTCCCCTTGTTTAGGGCTAACCTGCGGGGCCTGCGGGCTGCGGGGAGTGACTGGCAGAGTTGCCGCTTTGGTCCTGCCCGTTGGCTTGGGGTCCTGCGTGTCCCTGCTTGTCCCCTGGCACCGACACTGCTGCTGGAAGCGCAGAGGGTGTGCCCGCCCGCCTGCTCTGGGTTCTTCAAGTGGCAGGAAGGGCCCCGCTGCTGCCTCACTGCCGAGATGTCCCAGGTACGGGGGACAGGGTCTTCCCGGGTTGAGGAGTGACCCTCTGGAAGTAACATGGGTCAGGAAACAAACCGCACGGGAACTCAGAAAATGCTTTGAGCCAATTAACCCCCAAATGCAGCACACTAAATGTATGGCTTACCACCAAAGCCGCAATTAGAGGGGAATTTACAGCTTGTGTTTGTATTAGAAAAAAATGACATTTAAAAATCAACGCTCTAAGCTTCTTAAAAAAGTTGGAGAGGAAGAGAAATTTAAATACAAAGTAAGAAAAATGTAGAAAAATGGAGACAACCATGGTATCAATTCAATAGAAAGTGGACAAACTATAAAGAAAATCAATGATATACAAATTTGGTACTCTGAACAGATCAATCAAATTGATAAATTTTAATCAGATCAATCAAGAATATGAGAGAGGGAATACAAATGATCAATATAAAAAATAAAATAATCAATGTCTTTTTAACATCCTACAACCACCAAAAAGAGAAGTGGATATTATGAAGAATTTATGCCAATATTTTCCACAACATAGGTGAAATACAAAATTTCTTTTACATATGCAAATCACCTAAACCAACTCAAGTAGATCTGAATAGCACATATCTGATAAAGAACATACGGTTATAATTAAACATGATTTCCAGAAAGAAACTTCTAGGCCAAATGTCCTCACTGGTGAACTCCACACGGCGTTCTGCAGGGTAACGAAGAAAATGGCGGTAGCTCAGGTATTCGAGTCCCAGGATTTCTTTTCCCCTCTAAAAAATATCGAATAACAAGTAAACTTGTGAGCATTTCACACATGTACCCAAGTCTCGTCTGTCTCCTCATCTGTACTGACATCTGTGTCTTCTGTGTCTATGAGACCTAAACAGAGACCCTGCGGCTGCGTGACTGTCGTACAGCACGCGGAGACCCCGCAAAGCAGGCACTTTCCCAGGGGAAGCCACTGTGTGTCTGGGCAGGACCAGCCGAATGTGCCATCCCTTGTCCCAGACACAACCAGCTGCCAGTGGGCACCAGCTTCCCGGTTCCTGCTCGGACAGGAGCAGAGTGCTGAGCTTTCTGCCTCTGTTGTCCGTGGCCAGTGTGACGCCCTCCTGGTGAGGGCGAGATGTGCAAGTGACATTGACAAGCAGAATGTGGCAAAGGCTGTATGTGCATACGAGGGGGGACCCCATAAAAACCAGAATTACCTTAGGGAGGGCAGTCCCCCTGTAGGACAGACTTCCCCCACTAGGTGGAGGTGCTAGGAACCCATCTGTACTAGTACACCAGCTGGCGTTGTTGTGAGAGGCTGCCTTCAGCTCCAGTGAATTTTTTTGAAGACACTTTCATTGTGTTTGTCCATTGCACCATGCGGGGTTTATGAGCGCACCTGACCGCAGTGCACTGGGTGTTCAGCAGGTTTTGACTATAACAGCATGAGCCCCACGCTCTACCCTCCCTATTCACCCAATCTCGCCCCAAGGGACTTACTGTTTGTTTCCCCAGACAGTAGAAGTCCTCAAACAGGAAGCATTTTGCTGCTGTGGAAGAGATGAAACGAAAAAACCCACAGAAGCACCTCGAGGCATCGAAATCGATGAGTTCAGAACCTGTTCTGGGCCGAGGGAAAAATGTCTCTCTGGGTGTGTTGCATCACAAGGAGAGAGCTGGGAAGGGGACCCAAGTTGAAACACGTGAGAGTAAACGCTCAGTTTTTACAAATCCATTCCAACTGTCGGGTGCCCTCCCACCCCGTACATGACTGTGTGAGTGTGACTGCGCTGCATCTGTGGGGGGCGCAGCGCCACACAGTCCTCGCCTTCCCTCCTGGCTGGTCGTTGAGCTCAAACCAGAGAACCGACGTGGAAAGGTTATTCTTTGCAACGACCCTGCTGAACACTCTGTCAATCACAGGTTTCCTCAGTGATTTCAGCTATTCGACATGAATAAAAATGCAAGAGTTAGCTAGCTTATAAGCACGGATGTACTAAAAGTTCAGGAAACTCCCCAAACGTTTCACAGCTGATGCACACACGACCCAGACCCAGTGTCTGTTCCTCTTTGTGATGCCGCCCGAACGCCCCCCCTCTGACCACTGGGGGCGGAGCCCTGGTCGTGACCCGGGGCTTGCTGTTGCTCGGGGGGGCCCCTGTTCACCGGGAAATCACCCTAGCAAAGTCCCTGCATGCTGCGGAGTCTCCCATCATTCCCGGCGTCATTTGGGGTCCTGGATGGAATTTACTTCCGCGTGTTGCTGACAAGCCACATCCACCGAGAAGGGCCGAAGCCACCTGTCACCCTTTCCCTGTCACCCAGGGCCATCTGCCTTTGGGTCCATCCTCAGGGCTGGTCCCCTCCTCTCTGCCAGTGGGCGCGTGGGACACCCAGATCCTCCGAGAGGACACCTCTCACCAGATGCCACAGAGGACAGGAGGAGGCTGGTGCAGGTGACCACAGCAGGAGCGGCTCAGAGCAGCAGCCTGTCACCATCTCACAGCCCCGGGGGACCCAGGGTCTCAGCTCTGCCTGACCAGGGTCCCTGCCCAGAACCTCAGGACATCACACCCACGGCGTCCACGGGACGTGAGAAAGCTGCTTCTGTGGGTACTTCAACCTGAGCCCCCAGATTTGCAGGCTTGTCCGTGACATTGCATCAAGCACATTCGTACTGAAAAGGAACTGTTTTTTTAACTGGAGTTCAAACTCGCTCATCTCGAGTTTCAGACACCACCCCAAGCGGTCACAAAAGTCCTCTTTACCTTGACACTAGAGGCGAGTTGCAGGCTCACCCCCGGCTGGAGAGGGGGAACTATACTTGGCTGTGTGTCCCCAGGGGCCACCTTGGCCTCCCCACACCTGCGCTTTTAGTCCTTAAGCCGAACTTGTAACAACAGTTCCTCCCAGACAAGCTGTCACCACAGGTTTCCTCGAAGAGGAACTTCCTGAAATGCCGGCTCTTCCCCAGCAGGAAAGCGAGTCCCTTTTCGTGATCAACCAGCTCTCACTCTCCCTTCCTCCTGAAGCAAGAAGTTTGTGTCTTTTCCAGGAAGGTTCCAGACGCTTCTCTCCTTCCTCGTAGTCCCGGCCTCGCCTCTGACTCCCGCGCTGTCTGTCCCAAACACCCGCGTGTAACGACGGCGTGGCGACGGTCTGCTCTTTGCAGTGGGTGGCTTTGCCATTCCCGCGCTTTAGAAGCAGATGAAACTCTGAGTCCCCTGTTCACAGGACGTAATGAAATGTCCTCTGTTAAGGGCTAACTGAAAGTTTGTGGATGAGCTCACCCACTTATCTAATTTATAAAAATTGCTTCTATTTCTTCGAGAATAGCAATCAATCTGCCCATCCTCTTTTGCCCTTTCTCTACTCAAGGCTGTAATTTCTTTCAAGATTCCTGGGATTCTGGGAACACCGCATTTGTTTAACCGTGGGTGGTTAAATTTTGACTCCAGTTTTTGAAGTCTTTTCACGCCCACATGAAGACCAGGTTTCTGAAACCAAAACATCCCCTAGCGGCTGCCCCTACCCAGATATGGGGGCGTGAGCATTTCCGGTTCTGCGCTTTCCTGGGAGCCGCACCCCCACCATCACCGTCGGGCTGCAGAGATCACGGGCATTGCTCCCCTGGGGGCCCCGGAAGCGGGGAGGGGCGGGGAGGACACGGAGGGGCAGCTGCTTCCACCCTCTCCCCAACCTTGTCTCTTCCCCCCATTTAATCCCCTGGGAACAGGTGGCCCTGACTGGGTCTAGGCACAGTGGGCGGGAACATGCCTCATGAGGGAGTCGTCCTCATCCTGGGGATGACACCCATCAGAAGGGCGCTTGGGTGGGGCGTTGTGCCGGGATTGTCCCCTCCCCCCATGTCTGTGCAGCGTGTCCAGAGAGACGCAGCTCACCCTCCACACCAGTCTCACTGACGCCGACCCTCGGCCCTTCAGGTCCACCCCTGGGTGCCCACCCCATGTACCCTGCATTCCTGGTGCTGAGAAGAGGCGCAGACCTGTCCAAAAGCACTTCTTGGGGTGCTCCTCCTCCTCCTTGTCCCCCAGCCTCCTCCTTGTGGGTGTCTCAGGTCTCGAGGGTCCTCCCTCCTCAGAACCCTGGGGTGCTCTGTCCCTCTCACTGGGGCGCCACCGACCGCAGGTGCCCCAGCTGGTCGCCGGGTCACTCCAACACCTCCCTCGGAGCTCCCGGCCCCCTGCCCACCCACATGTCTACCTTAGCATGTCGCCCAGGCAGCCTCTCTGGGCTTTTGAGCCTGGGTGTGGGTGCAGGGGTGCGGGAGGGTGTGGGTGCGATCAGAGTGGGGAGGAAGAGGCGGGGAGATCAGGGTCCAGGGCGACCAACCTGAAGGATGAGCCTTGAGTGAAATGCACTAAGGACAAGTCTGCCCTGAGACGAGACTCGTGTTTCCGGAGACGTTCTCTGGGCTCTTTGCAGGTGTCTCTGTTCAGCCCAGTCTCCGTGGGTTCTCGGTTTCCTTCCACTGATGTTTCCTCATTGCAGCTCTGCTTCCTGTGTCTTTGCTGGTCGGGTGGCGTTGTAACGCCTGTGGACAACACTGAGGATGTACTGGTTAGAAAGTGGCCTTTGTCGTCTTCCTCTCCATTCCGTGCAAGTTGCTTTTGGCGCGTTATCAAGTTGCTGGCGTATTTCCTGATCTGTTTACAACTTTGTGGGTCTGATAGAGCCATGCACCCCAGTTTGCCCAGCTACAAAAGTGCTTCCCCTGTGGGGTCTAACTTCCCTTGGTGGAGCCCCGCATTGTCCAGCCCCATGCGGCCGCTGGGGACCGCGTCGCCCACAAGGAGCAACACTCGGCGGCACGTGGGCGTCTCAGTCTCCGTAAAGCACAAGAGGGCCACTCGGTGAGCATCAGAGCTCTTTCCTGCATCACGCTCGTTTCTTTTCCACCCCGACTCAGACATCACAGCCTCTGTCTGAGATTCGGTCTTTTTTCGCTCAGCGCAGTGTTGATACGGTGCTGTCCTCAGGCCTGAGTTACAGGCGGGAAGCTGGGGTGACGGTAGGGCTCCCACCGGCCCCCAGGCGGCTCCCTGTTCTGGACACCCCGCGGCAGCACCGCCCGCAGCCGTTTCCCGCAGGTTTCCTCCGGTTCCGTGGGCTGGGAGGGCAGCCCCACGCCAGCCCCTCCGACGGAACTCCAGCGAGACCATCCCTGCACGTTGGGAGAGAATGGAGTGGCTCTCTGTTGTTTTTAATAAAGAGTCATACTGCATTGTAAGTAAAAAAAAGCAAGTTGGATAATAACATATACAGTGCTGACATTTTTATTAAAATTATGTAATATTTGGCATTTGAGACATTATTATAACATAATCGATTTCTTCAATGGTAATGAAATGTAATTCTTAGAACAAGAGGAGAAAATTAGAAAGTAGTTACTTTAATACATAATTGCCTATAAATATTCGGCCTGTTCTGTCTGTCTTCACACTCGGGACTCTGGTTTTCCAGGTGTGTGGAGTGGAGCCAGCATCCCTCCCCCACGCAGGGTGGCCAGCGTGCGGAGTGAGGGCGTGGCCCGGAGAGGGACGCCTGGCGGTCCCTCCTCGCTTCCCTGTCCCAGGGCAGATGCTGTGTGTCCGCGTGGGCGGCCAGTTTCGACACACTCTCGTCCGTCGCTCCTCTGCGGAGCATTTTCACCTCCTCCAACAGCAGAAAAAGGTCAGGTGCACGTGTCCTGCTGTCCCCTCTCCCGAAGTCCTCTCTCTCTGCTGGGGGACGGACACGTCTTGGGGCAGCCTGCCCATGGACGACAGCTCGTCACCCCGGGTGCTTGCCTGTGTCACTGGCGCAGAACGAGCGGGCTGAGCGTGGCGGCCGGCTGCGTCTGTCCCCCGAGGGGTTTCCTGAGGGCCCAGACCTCGTTCCACAACACAGACTGGTCTGACCATTGTGGTCCCGCACCAAGTTCCTTCTGTCCCTACACGGAGTGCCTGGAGTCACCACGTGGACAGCGTGTGGGCTCCCTTGTCATGGCCCCCTCCACCCCTCGGAGTCGCCTGCTCCACAGGAGCCCGTCGCTCCCAGGCGCCCGCCGTCCGTGTCAGAAGCTGCTCCTTTTCTGAAAGGGAACCCTCACCCGCGGTCTCATTCTCCCGTCCCCCCCACCTCTGTGACGCCCACGCTGTGTCCTCTACACAACCGGCTGGAGCTTCGTCTGTTAGGTTTCGACCTCCTGTCCCGTGCATGCCGAGGTTCATACGCATCGCCAGTCATTGTCACACGTGTCACCTTTAACACTCAAGCGTTCCAGAGTGAAGTGTGTCAGTGTGTGCAGAGGTCACACGGGTCTCCCCGTGGGCTCCAGCAGTCACACGTCTTTCCCACAGGAACCCCCAGGGCGCAGGCTGGGGTTGCCCCTGCCCCGCACGGGGGCCCTTCCACCGTGCCCCTGCCTCCCCTGGGCCGTCGTCCCCAAGCCTCTTCTCCGCGGCTCCCTGCCACCTCTGCCCTTGTCTGTCTGCAGCTCCGGCCCCTTCTCTCAGGGAGAGGGGAGAACCTACCGGGAAACCCCGTGACTCCCTTCGCACTCTCTCTCTGACGTGCGCACCTGCCCGTCAGCCCCTCCTCTTGTCCCTGGGGGCCACCGCCTGCCTGCCACTCTGCGGTGCCCCTGTCCCCACAGTGTCTTGCTTGATCAATGGCCCCTCTGTCTCCTGCATTTCAGTTTCTTCTTTCTCAGAAACACTTTCCCTTTTGTCTATAAATACACTCAAGTCTTTTGATATGAAAAAGGCCGTCTCAACACCCAGCCACGCTCAGCGGCTTCTCCTCCGTGTCTCTCACACCTGAGCTTTTGAACAGTGTTCCCCGATGCCTCCCGTCCGTTCTTCAGTCCATCCGACCTGCCTCCCATTCTCTCTGTCGCCCAAGGGGTGTTCTCTTGCTAGTCACCACCGCACTCAGCCCCCCGTCCCCTTGACCCATCCCGTTTGTCCTCTTTGTTTGGTGGTGTTTGGCGCTCACAACCGGGCTGACCTTGGCTTCTGCTGTCCGTCTGTCCTGATGGGCTGGCCTCGCTGCCCAGGGCCCCTCACGGCCGCCTGGAGGGCTGTCTGCCTTGGGGGGGTGGGCCACCAGGCTCGCTGGTCTGTCTCTATGTGTGGGAGAGTCTCTGGTGTCATCAGCAGGACGGAAATTTTTTCATGGCACGACCCCAAGAGCAGTGTCCAGCGCCATTTCCAAGTTCTCTTTCTTTGCCAGCAGCCATTTTATCCCGATTTCCTACCTAGCGTTGGCCAACACTGAGCCTGCTATTGGATGACTCCCCTGTCGGTGTTGGTGCCTGTGCCCCCACCGGCCAGCCTGGGACAGAACCGGCGGCTGGTCTCAGTCTGACCCTCGCGACCCCTGAGCAGAGCCTTCCTGTCTGTCCGCCACCCCGTCCGCCCTGTGGTCAGCAGGCCTAGTGGCCTCTCAGTTGTCCCCTGAGGACCCTGCCCTTAGCTTCCGTAGGTTTTCTGGCTGTTTATCTCAGGCTGACTCCCACAGAGTTGATTAATTCATGAATCCACACACACTGGATGAACTGGGCCCATTCCCCAAAGAGAAGTAAGACACAAGCCCTGTCCCAAAAGGGCTTCCAGCCTCGTGAGTCCATAACAGGGGGGCCGCACTGCAGGTAAATGCTGTGAGAACGTGACCCGCAGGCCTCAGACGGACGTCAGGGGCTGACTCATCGGGGGGCAAGCCGAGGCTCGGCGTTGCAGGGTGACAACAAGGGGGCCGGGTGGAGAGCAAGAGGGGCCTTCGGGGGGAGAGAGCAGCACGTGGACAGGCGCTGGGATGCAAGGCCACGCGGGGTTTCTAGAAATATATATATAGTTTTGACTTCTTTAAATGTCTTGTCTTGCCTTGTTAATTACTGTATTCTTGGCAATAATATTCTTATAACAGAGCTCTGGCCATCTCAATGAATAACTTACTTAACTAATAAAATTATATATATGATATGCATCATAGCACAAAATTGTACAGAGAGAAACTGTATACGGGGTGACAAAGTAGGCTGACAGTTGTCCGTGTAGGAAATGATACAATCATTAATACATCATCATACAGGGTCAGCTGTTTCGAGCACTCACATCCGTGAACCTCCCTTTGCCCCACCCTATATCCATGACGACGAGGACGACGAGGACCATGGAGACGCAGTGATGAGACTCCGATGCCCGGGCAGGCGCCGTTCTCCACGGCGGGAAGAACCAGGCTCTGTGTGGCGCTGCTTCCAGTGGTGTGAATTAGCTCCAATCCTGACGAACTTCGACCTCATTCAGTCACAGCGAAACCGAGGCCACTGTCCAAACCGGAAGCTCCGTTCTCCCTGTCACTCGGGCTCTGGGCCACCGGGTCTTACCGGCCAGGCCCAGCTCCCCTGCGTCGGCAGTGCGGGGCCCCTTCACCGCGGTGCTTCGTCCTTTCTACCCGTGTCCTTTGGGCCCTGCTCTTCGACTCCCCAGCAGAGGGTTGGGACACCACGGGTGTCTCACGGGCGTGAAGCTGCTCAGCCCTGGTGTTTGCTCAGGCCCAGAGGAATGCACCCTTGTGGGAAGGTGATTTGGGGATGAATTAAGAAGAGTATCTGGCAGCTGCCCCAGTCTGGATCTTCCCACGTGGTTGGTGGAGCGAGTTTCCAGATGCGCTGTGATCCCATCAAGTCCAAGGACGTGTGCCGGGGGGCCCCCAACTGTTTCACTCCTTCACGTTTTCGGGGAGGAGGAAGGGCTGTCTGTGGTGGTGGGGACATGGAACAAAACAGAAGAAAGTGGAGCCAGGGTCACGCACAGCTGGGTGGACTTGACTTTGAACCATCGCCTGCTGTTTGTGCAATTCGGGACCAATTGCTCGACCTTGTTGTGCCCCCACTGTTTGGCTGACTTGGGGGCATGTCTCTCTCTTAGGGTTCTGTGACATTTCAGTGACATGAGCTACAACATAGTGCCTGACAAAGGTCCGTTCCCCGTAGTCCTGGACACCGAGAGGGAGAGAGGGGTTTAACAACTGCGAAGCCAGCAGACAGTGATACTCCACGTGTCTGACGTGCCAGCTCGCAGCTGTCACAGCTGTGCCAACAGAGAGACGCGTTGGCACGGGGACAGCATTTGGTGGGACGCGTAAAGAGCTGGGCTATAGGTTTTATATTACGTTAGTAAACAATGTAGTGCGCATAAAGTGTCTGATGTCACACACGTCCCACTTTCTCACGAGAAAACATCACATTTTTGTGCCAGAATGAGCTGCCTCGTGACCGAGGGGGCTGGAGGCCATGGCGCGCTGACAGGCTTGGGTGACCAAATGCCAGCCGAGCCTGTGGGTGCGGCAGCCTCCGGAGGGGAAGCTGTTTGCAAGAAGGGGCTGCACGACTACCCAGGAAGTGTCAAAGGGCTTACCTAAGAAAAGAAGACCAACACTGTGGACCGTAAAATGACAACAAACCCACAACTATTAACAATGAACCTAAAAAAACAAAAGCAAACTAAGCAAACAACTAGAACAGGAACAGAATCACAGAAATGGAGACCACATGGAGGATTATCAGCGGGGACAGGAGGAGGAGAATAGGGGAAAGGGTACAGGGAATGAGAAGCATAAATAGTCAGTACGAAACAGACAGGCAGAGCTTAAGAATAGCATAGAAAATGTAGAAGCCAAGAACTTATACGTACGACCCATGGACATGAACTAAGGTGGGGAGAATGTGTGTGGGAGGGGGTATGCAATGCAGAGGAGAGTAAAGGGGAGAAAAAAGAACAGGACAACTATAATAGCATAATCAATAAAATATACTTAAAAAAGAAATTAATAGAAAATAGACTAGAATAAAATTATTGAACAAATATGAAATAATTATACTTAATCCTGGGCATTTATTTTTGTGTCGGTGATTAGTAACATTGTAAAACTGTAAGAAATATTTTTGTTGTTATTTTTAAATATATTTATTGATATTAGAGAGAGAGGAAGGGAGAGAGAGAAACATTGATTGGTTGCCTCCCTTATGCTCCCTGACTGGGGATCGAACCTGCAGCCTTTTGGTGTACAGCATGATGCTCCAACCAACTGAGCCACACTGGCCAGGGCTTTTTATTCTTCAAAGAAATTGTTTTATCTCATAAAACTTTTAAGTACTCCTTCTCTGATTATGTTAACGTGACTATGTTAAAGTTTACCAATGTATCTATGCTGTTTAATCACAGCTGCCCAAACACCCACCCTCGCCTTCCTCCCGGTTCTAAGGCCTGAGAACCTGGGGCATTGCTCGTCCCCAAATGTGCCAATATCTAGGGGAAAATCACCACCGTGCATACGGATGACAGCGACGCCTGGAGTGACACAGCACCATCAGCATCGTTGGGCTCCTAAATACAGGTCACACACACGTCTTGTGAAAGACAGTGGCCCTCCAGGCCTTTGGTCAACTCTTCGGTGTCACGGGGGGGAACCACTGTCGCCTGCTCAGCACCTGCTGGAACATGAGAGGGAGAGCGAGCTCTCGGTTGTGGGGTGGTCTCGGCCGAGGACACGGGCGCAGTGCGTCAGGCCGCGTTCGCACGTCTCCCCGGTACCGTCGACAAGATCCGTGTGTAAAGCCGCGAACGTGTGTGGTGGCCTCATGTTAGCAGCAACCTGCTCAAGCGGGGGCAGCAGGATACATGAGGCGCTGTGAAGACTGGTGATGGATTTAAACTTGAGTCTAAGTGACCTTGACCTTCGGCCCCGGACGACATCTCGGTGTTGGCCGGTGCATTGGTGGGCAGAGTTGTGCTGTAGCACTTAGTTAATACGGGTTATCCAGTACAAAGCATCCTTTTTGTCTAAAAACACCCGAGAAATCTATTTTTCTGTAGAAATCCATTCATTTATTCAGTCATCCCTCCATGCACCCATTACCTCCTTCAGCCGCCATGGGGGTCTGGGCTGTGTGCCATGCGGGGTGTGAGGTGGCGGGGACGGGAGTGCGTGGGTAGGCTCTGTGCCGAGAGGCGCTCGCAGCTTCTACATGAGACAAGAGCATGTGAGCATCTTCCTGACAAAGAGTGTTCCGTCAGGGCCCAGTCAGGACCTGGTCAGGGCCACAAGGGGCCGATGGGCTCACCTGTCTGAGGAAGGGGAAGGAGAGGCATTTAGAGACAGTGGGTCACCTTCCCCGCCCTGGGGAGACAGGAGTCCAGTGTGCGGCAGCCATTGTGCAGGACAGAGACGGTCACGTGCAGACTGCAGTGCTGACCTGCAGGCAAGCTGCTCCACTCTTCCAGCTGACCCTCCCCCGAGGGTGGGAGTGATGTGACGACCACCACGGCGGTCTGGGGGCTTGGAGGACATGGTCACCACCGTGGCCACCTTCTTGGGTGCTGGGAGATGCCGTGCTCTGGATTCCACTGAGGGCCCTGGGGACACAGCCTCCTGCCTATCACGTGCCAGCTCTTTTTCCGGTGCTCTCATGTCACCCAAGTCACCGAAAGAGGACCACCCCGTCCAGACCTGCCGTGGAATGAATTACTGAGGACGCACTCTTCAGGATCCAAACGGAGCGAAAACTGTTCCAAAGTTCTCTTTTGCAACAGCCGTACTATTTTAGTAATTCCCACGCATTTCTGTGAGGTTGTTTGTGCGAGAAAACTCCTGGTTACTAAGTGAAATGTCATGGAACCTCGCCAAGGCGGCTCTGCTTTTGCGTAGGTTTGTTTGTCTGCAATCACTTTGCGCCGTGTGTTTACATTTGCGTTTGCACAACCAACGGCACCACTGGTGCTCCCGAGCCGCCTGGTGTCGTGACCCGGGTACTGGCGCAACGGTTTCCTGCTGAGGCCTCGTTGGACCGATGCCACCGATACAAAGACGTGATGAGGTGACTGTGGTCCGTCTTCTCTCAGATGCAGGGTCTACCTGGGCAGGAACTGTGAGGACATCAGACAGTCTGACAACAACTTTACGTTTTATTCCCAGAACAGTGTGAAATAGCTGGAGACCACACACTGTGGAAAGGCCGAAGCCTTCCTGGAAGAAGTGGCATTTGCAGGTTGAGGAGGTGATGGAAGAGCACTGGCCGAAGACGGTCTCTCTGTGCGTGTCTGTGGGTCTCTGTGTCGGTGTCTCTCTGTGGGTCTCTGTGTTTCCGTGTGCGCACGCGTCACAGAAATGCGGGAGGGGGTGCCAGGTGCTGGGAGAGAAATAGAAGCAATGTGAGTCAAAATAACTGGAAAACATTCAATGCAGAAAACGAAACAATCCAGAGAGAAAGAGAGAGAGAGGTTCAACGTTGAAATTACCGCATTTTAAATCTCGAGTCACAATGAAGCTGAAATTTAATATTTTCAGCCTATTTTCCAGGATGTGAACATTTTCATTTTGCAAACAAGGGCTGCAGCCCTTTGTCACGGCGGAATAGATGAAATTGTCCACTGCTTAGAGGTGCCTGGAGGTGTAAGGCGCTGCCCTGCAAGAGGCCATTCCTTATTGTCGGGGTAAATCAATTCTGCCACCAGCTCACCCCACACTTCCTGGTAACACCGTCTCTGGGGGTGGTGGCCCTGAACTCGGGACACAGGACAGTGCTGCCAGCTCACCTCCACCCACAGAGGCTCCTCCAGCAGCCTCTGTCCCTTCACAGCCCCCCCATACCTGGACCCATCCATTTTCCTGGTTCCTGTACCATCTGCATTGTTGGAGCTTTGCCTTCTTACATCTCCGTGCAGGGTCACTTCTTCACCGTCTTCAAGTCCCCATCCTCCAGACCCTCCCCAAACCCAAACATCACCTGGGTACCCCAACAGGGGGAGTACGCCGCACCTGAACACCCCAGCAATGCAGAGACAGAAAACCACGCCCTCCCAACGCCCCGAGGACAGACCAATAGCAATGATGGGATCCGCATGCCCTGGACCCCAATTTCCCAATTCTCCATCAGCCACGAGCTCCTAGGTAAAATCCGGGGCACCTGTCATTGCCGGCCCCACCCATCTGATCGTTCTGTCTGTCCTTTCTGTCCTGAGAACGCCCAACGCCCTTGGATGCTGCGAGTTGGAGTCGCCATGGCCCACATCTCGGACCCCGTGGGCAGGCACATCGTGCCTCAGTTTCTCCTCTGGGCTGTCCCCCAACCTGTCCGAGGATGGCCTCCCGCAGAGAGGAGCTGGGACTGGGCTTGCCCACCACATTTTCGGGGCAGTGAGCGGGAGGGCGGCCTGTGCAGGGAGCAGGGCAAGGGCAAGCTCGGGGCTGAGGCCCGGCCGGCTCTGCTTCTGAGGAATCCAGGGGGTCTGCAGGGTGCCCAGGAGGGGCCCCTTTAAGTCGAGGGGGGGCTGGGCTTTGTCCCCTCACCCCCACTCTGCATCTGTTTGCTTAAGATAAAGCCAGTTTCTCCAAAACTTAAAACCAACCTTAGACTCCACACATCATAAATATTTGTTGAGCCAATGGGCATGAGAATGACCCAACTTAAAGCCATCAGGGTTTACTCCTGTCGGCCGCGCCCCCTCGTGCTGGGGGGGCGGACATCGGGTCTCCTGGGAGGTGTCCCTTCTCCATCTGTCTGCTGTGGCTCGTCAGTCTGCTTGCAGTTCTGTGGGCCGGCAGCCCAGACGCGGGGGCCACCTCCATGTGGCGTGCTCAGCCCGCCCACCGACACTGCTCCCCGGCCCAGGTTCCCGATCCTCCCGTCCACGCCGGCTGCTCAGGAGCGTGGGGACCCGGGGCTGCGGAGGACGCCCTTTGCTCTGGCATGCGGGGTCTTGTCTTCCGTGGCCTGAGCCCTCCAAGGTGAGGCCCTGGGTCCTGCAGGTCTTTGTGGGGGGCACTCCTGGCCCTTCCAGTGGGTGCTGGTGCTTCAGGAACGACCCTACCAGCCTCTTCGCTCTCCTGTCCTCTCTGCTCTGGTGACAATCCTGTCAGGTCGGCACTACGATAAGGCCCTGCCCCCATTTTTCATTTGTGACATTTTAGGTGATTTAGGTCATCCAAATTACATAGTCATTTTTCTGTGCGGCTCTTGTGCACTGGCTGCAGACCGCTCGGGATTTCCCGCGGCAACAGAACGCCGCACGAACACCGTCTAATGATGGCCAGGTGTTTGGTGCTGTCCGGGCACCTCGGTTCACCATTCCTCTGCTGTACACGCAGGCTGTTTCCATTTTTGTTCTCCGTATTATAGGAACTACTGAGATAGATGTCTTTGGGCTACACTTTTATCATTCTTCTGTATCTAATCCTCAGGAAAAGTTATAATTATTACACCTATTGTGCATTTTGAAGTCTTTTTATTTTTCTAGGAACAATTCCTGACTTTTGCTCTATATTTCCTGGCAGCCACCGCAGACATTCGTGGTGTGATCAGTGTCCACAGGTGAAAGTTCACCTCCTTCCCCGACGGGGTCACGCCTGGCCCCGAGGTGTGAGGAAACGCCCTTCCACGCTTGTGCAGAACACACTGTGCGGTGCGGTAGAGGGTGTGTGCACGGGAAGTGGAGTGTGATGTGAGGACGCAGATGACGTGCAGCTAGCCTTTATTTTCCCTGTCACTACAGGGATTAAACTGTGGGAAACGCTCTTGTCAGAGTCCTCGGTAACAGCCGATGGCGTAACTGCAAGGGACACACTGGTAATCCCGCCGTGGCCAAAGAAAAACGTGGTCGTCCAGGTATTTGACTCCGCTGCTTTGCATTTACCCAGGGGTATACGTCAGAGCTCTCCACGTTAAGGTAGCAGGAGCACCACGCCCAGGAACCCTGTGTCAGTCTTTTGTTTCCCTCACTCGGTGGGGACAACTGGGCCGTCCCACTGAGTCCCAGGTTATGTTTCGGGAGGGGCCTACGACTGAGGAATCTGTGTGGTGGTGAATGGGAAGCCACGTGCCTCAACAGCAGCTTCTGTGACAGTAGAATTTTGTGAAAATCACTGTCTGTTACAGATTATTTTTTTATTTTTAAAAAAGATTTTATTTATTTACTTTTAGAAAGAGGAAGGGAGGGAGAAAAAGAGAGAAACATCTATGTGTAGTTTCCTCTCACACGCCCCCTACTGGGGACCTGGCCTGCAACCCAGGCATGTGCCCTCACTGGGAATCGAACTGGTGACCTGCACTCAATCCACTGAGCCACACCAGCCAGGGCTGTCGTAGATGACTTTTAAGAACATGAGAACTGCATTCAGCATACTCCAGCACTGTGGACTTGGGGTCCATCTGTTTTGTGGTTGACAGCAAGGAGCTAAAGAACCCTGGGAATGAACCATGGCCGCGTTGCTGGGGCCGCTTGTTTGGACTTGCACCATTGACAAACCAACCACCGTGTCTGCGGGGCGGGCAGACTGCCAGGGTGCTGAGGTGGAGTGAGAGCCTGGGTTACAGGGTTCAAAGCATCTATGTCAGGACGTGCCAGGGGGAAATTCAAACAAATAAAACAGAAGGCAAGGTAGTTCAGATGGTTAGTTCATGGGATTAAAAATAACAAAGGGAGATAGCGAACTTCATGCATTAATCAAAGACAGCTTGCTGCAAAGCAAAACACAGCATTTCGCCCATAGTGCATCGGAGGGGAAACCAGTCATGACGAGGGCGGGGTGGGCTGTGGTTGCCATAGAAGCACAGGCGGGGAGGGGGTGGGGGGCCCAGCAGGAGGCCTGCACAGGTAACTAACCGAGAAAGCTGCCCAGTAGACGCATGTAGGAAGTGGGCAATTACAGTTTCTGGAATATAATGGGCACAGGGTTTAGCTCCAGCAATGTGTTGACGAAAACCATTCCTCGCATAGTTAATGCTCCTTGGCTCTCAGAGGACAGAGAGAAGGGTCCAGAATCTCCCAGCCAGCCAGATCTCCAGAAGCCTCCTGGGAAAATGTTAACAGCCCTGATAAATCTCTCCGATCTGGAGTCCAGCTCCTTCTGCAGCTTGGAGGCCGATCCCGGTCACGTGTGCGGTTCAGTCTGTGCACTGAGATCGGACTCGTCTCCTGGGGGCTGGCGTTCGCAGTGCGAGCAGATTTTCTGTAAAACACAGCGCACACTCAGGAGTAGAAAGCAATTATTGCGGGAACAAAAACACTTGAGTTTGCTTGACTTGTGAACTCTCCTTATAGTTAACCTACCTGGAAATCCAATCATAATTGGATCATTTTATTCATTTGCAGAGACGAATCCCTGTCACAGGGGGATGAAAGTGCTCAAAGCCTCTTTCGCAGCCACGTCCTCTCACTCCATATGGGGAATGAAACCACGAGCAGAGACCAGCGGCCAGAGGCACGGCCAGAAGTCACCGCCGGAATGGCCAGAGGCTTGCCCCACGCCTCCTCCTCCCCCGTATGTAAGGGGTGCTAAGCCTTTCTCTCTTCCACGGGCGAAGGGAGACTGGAAGTGGGAGATTTGTTTCTGCTCTTTTAAAAAAATCCCCCAATGTATGTGTGATGCCAGATGGGTACTTGAATTGTCTAAAGAATCACTTTGTAAATCATACAACTTTCTAGTCACTATGTTGTACACCCGAAACTAATACAAAATAACATTGAACATCAACTCTAATTGAAAGATAAAATTAAAAAACCCCTTCACTACCTCACTCTTGTAGGAATTTGAGTGTCCTCTCCCAGGGTCCGAGATGCCCAGCCTATGAATCACCTAACTTAGCTTTCATGAACTCCATGTGCTTTTAATTGCAGGCTGTCTTTACATTTTGAGATTCCATTTAAAACGCTGTATTTGTCTACTTTTCTCTGTGAGAAGAATGCCTCTAATTTTCAGCAATTTGACACATTGAGGGGTACATAACTTTCAGGACTTTGTGACAATGACTAAGACATCATGCTTTACTGTTCCAAATGTGGTATTCGCCTGATCAGTAATAATTCCAGCAAATAATTACTTCCTGCATTTGACGTGTGCTGCCAGTAGGTGTCAGTAGTGGTCATTTGCTTTCAAAATGAGAAAGGTAAATACAGTATATATTTTAAAAAAGATGGCCAAATACATAAAAGAAAAAAACAGGACCAAAAAAAGCCCCACAAGACCAAAAGTCTTCCAAAATAATGTACAAATTGAAAACATTACCTAGTCAAGGTGTTACACATTAATAATGGTGCACCTGGTAATAAAGTTATAATTATTGTCAGCTGTGAGCCAAACACTAGCGCTTGAAATGATGGGAAGTAAAATATTCAAATTTGAGCGGAATATATCTGAGGTTTGAGAATTCACCACACAACCATGAATTTAGAAAAAGCCATAGATGAAATAAATATACAGTTGGTGCTGTAGGAAAACAGTACTTTTCTTTTTTTAAAGATTTTATTTATTTATCTTTAGAGGGGAAGGGCAGGAGAGAAGGAGAGAAATATCAATGTATGGTTGCTTCTCCTGTGTCCCCTTCTGGGAACTGGCCTGTAACCCAGCCATGTGCCCTGACTTGGAATCGAACCGTGATCGTGTGGTTCGCAGGCCTGCGCTCAGTCCACTGAGCTATGCCAGCCAGGGCCATAAAAACAGTACTTTTCTTAACTGTCCTTTTTAGCGCTGTGTAGAATAGTCAGAAAAACAGCAAGCAGAAGTGAACTTATGGCCAAGATGGAGGCATACGTAGATACACTTTGCCTCCTCGCACACCCCAAAGAAGGACAACAACAAATTTAAAAACAAAAACAACCAGAACTCACAGAAAACCAAACTGTGTGGAAGTCTGACAACCGAGGAGTAAAGGAAGAGACGCTCACCCAGGCGGCAGGAGGGGCGGAGTCGGGCAGCCGGGCAGAGAGGACTCACAGCGAGGCAGCGGCGGGAGCACCACGTGGACCCACGTTTGGGTGCAGATAAGCCGGGAGGAATAACTGGGTAGCAAACAGACCACACAACTGAGGGCTCCAGCTCAGGGGGATTAAGCCTCACACCTCTAATCGAAAACACCTGTGAGGCTGAGGCAGGTGGAGAGACTCCCAGCCTCACGGGAGAGTCCGTTGGAATGACCCACAGGGTCCCAAGACGTACACACCCACCTACCGGGAATCAGCACCAGAAGGGCCCCGTTTGACTGTGGGAAGTGGGGGAAGTGACTGAAAGCAGGGAGAGCCAAGCAAGTGGCACTGCTCCCTCGCAGACCCCTCTCCCCGACACAGCACCACAAGGCAGTGCGGTGGGTTGCCCTGCCCAGGTGAACACCGAAGGCTCTGGCCCTTACTACGTAACAGGCATGCCAAGACAAAAAAAAATGGCCTGAACGAAAGAACACATCAAAGCTCTAGAACTAAATACGACTGAACGATGAAGAGATAGCCAACCTATCAGAAGCAGAGATCAAAGCACTGGTGATCAGGATGCTCACAGAAATGGTTGAGTGTGGTCACAAAATAGAGGAAAAAGTGAAGGCTATGCAAAGTGAAATAAAGAAAAATATACAGGGAACCAACAGTGATGGGAAGGAAACTGGGACTCAAATCAACAGTGTGGGCCAGAAGGAAGAAAGACAGAATGAAGAAATAAGAATTCAAAAAAAATGAGGAGAGGCTTAGGAACCTCTGGGACAACTTCAAATGTTCCAACATCCAAATCATAGGGGTGCCAGAAGGAGAAGAGGAAGAGCAAGAAGTTGAAAACTTCCTTGAAAACATAATGAAGGAGAACTTCCCCAGTCTGGCAAAGGAGATAGACTTTTAGGAAGTCCAGGAAGCTCAGAGAGTCCCAAAGAAGTTGGACCCAAGGAAGCACACACCAAGGCACATCGTAATTACATTACCCAGGATTAAAAATAAGGAGAGAATCTTAAAAGCAGCAAGAGATAAGGAGACAGTTACCTACAAAGGAGTTCCCATCAGACTGTCAGCTGACTTCTCAAAAGAGACCTTACAGGCAAGAAGGGGCTGGAAAGAAGTATTCCAAGTCATGAAAGGCAAGAACCTACATCCAAGATTGATCTATCCAGCAAAGCTTTCATTAAGAATGGAAGGACAGATAAAGTGCTTCTCAGATAAGGTCAAATTCAAGGAGTTCATCATCACCCAGCCCTTATTATATGAAATGTTAAAGGGATTTATCTAAGAAAAAGAATAAGATAAAAATATGAACAGGAAAATAACAACAAACTCACAACTATCAACAACCACACCTAAAACAAAAACAAAATCGAACTAAGCAAACAACTAGAACAGGAACAGAATCACAGAAATGGAGATCACACAGAGGGTTGTCAGTGGGGAAGGGTAGCGAGGATGGGGAA
The DNA here is from genome assembly GCF_014824575.4 of Sturnira hondurensis. Classification (NCBI taxonomy): domain Eukaryota; kingdom Metazoa; phylum Chordata; class Mammalia; order Chiroptera; family Phyllostomidae; genus Sturnira; species Sturnira hondurensis. The sequence continues at coordinate 198,733 of NW_028093029.1, forward strand.
AATGTACAGGGAATAAGGAGCATAAATGGTTGGTAGAAGGTAGCCAGGGGGAGGTTAAGAACAGTATGGGAAACGGACGAGCCAAAGAACTTGTATGTATGACCCCGGGACATGAACGAAGTGGGGTGAATGCTGGTGGGAGGGGGTGCAGGCAGAGGGAACAACTGTAATAGCCCAATCCACAAAATATATTTAAATTAAAAAAAGAAAAACAGCAAATATAGTCCATGTCCTAGAAAAAGCTTAATAACTAACAAATATTTTTAAGGGGCACTTATCAACCCACCGTGATAAAACACTAGAGACTGGTTCCCTAAAAACTTTATTAAAATATGTATTTTAATTAAGGAGTGAGCAGAAGGAAACATACAGGAAAAACAATAAAACCAAGTCCGTTTGATTGCGTACGACAGAAGAGCTGGTTTATTGCGTATGAAAGGAACGGGAAATATCTTTTATTGCACATAAAAATGTAAACTTCTCAACATCTAAAATGAAACATAGTCGGTGCCTTAAGTATGTTTATTATTTGACATTAACAACTAAAGGAATAAAATTAAAGGCATATTTATGAAATTCAAAAGTTAGGGGGAGGCCCAAAAGGCAATTACATGCAAAGAGGAAGTCACAAAAATTAAAGCATACAGTGAAATATTAGAATGTAGAAAGTCAGTAGAGTTGATAAATGGAGGAGTTGGTTGAAGAAATTAAAAAAAAGACCTGGGATGTAAATTGTGTGTGTACAAGAAATCAAAGATAAGCCAGAAAATATAAAATGATGACAGAAGAGTTTTTTCTCCCAATTTGGAGATCAACGGCGTTCAGTTCACATGCCAAGAAGCTGCAAACCTCTCCGTAAAAGTCATGCTTTAACTCTACAAGTATTTAAGCTGAGATGGGCAATTTAACTGGAACAGTAATTATGGAAGTAAGTGAAAATATTTCCAACAAATATTTCAAAGTGTTGTTTTGGGTTGTCAAAGATTAGATAGGCCAGTGTGAAAATACGTTGTGTAAAGTTAACATTGTTTTTGTACTTAAACTTAAAATCAACAGCACGGAAGATAACTAGACAGTTAATGCCCTTCTTTATAGTAAAACATTTTTAAAGAAAACACTAGAAGATGAACGCAGATAAAGATACATTGAGCTTTTCGGTGCCTTCTCACGAACGGTTAATTCCAGCAAAGGACCGTGCTGTGTTCTTTTATATATTTTAATATCTACTGGGGAAGCTCTAACGTGGAAAACTATACATTCTTTCAGATAAATACTGAGATAAGTTTGGAACTAATTAGGGGCCCATTGCATTTATAAAATGAAACTGGGAGGAATTATCAACATTTCTGCGTGTTGTCTTCTCACAGAATGAAACAGGTGCATCCCCTCACCCGTTCAGGCCCTTCTGTCCTTCCCAGCGGTTCCCGCCCTGCGACCCTGTGACCGCGCTCCCTGCCGGTTGGCTGACACCGGCGTTGAACGTGGGTGGGCTGTCATCCGAGTGTACTTTCTGAGAGGCTGAGGCAACCTGTGCAGAAGGGTCTCTGAGTGTATAACGGTTATTCTATTACAGTCCACCCCCGTGCGTCGTTGTTACTCTCCCCAGTCGCTGCTCTGATGTCCTTGGGTCGCCCCGTGGGACCACACGGCCGGCGGGATTCGCGCTCCAGGGCACCGCCTCCCACCGGGTCTGCGTTCCAGGTGCACAGACCTCCTCCGCGGAAGATGTGCTGGCTGTGGAATCCGGACTCTCCTCATTTCAGTGCTCCTTTGCAGAGTCCATGCGTATTTTTCACACTGACAATGACATTGAACAGTGTGCTCAAATCGAAGCAGGCATTTCAGGAATCACAGAAATAGAGAATGGTTCATTTTCTGTGGCTAAGTGTTCATAGAGTCAGTTAATAAGAAAACCATGTCTTTATCTTGTAAAATTACGATCACCATTGGGATTGTCAAGAAAATGATGTACAGATTTTGTATCAGATATCTAAAAAAACCTCTACCCATAAAAACGTGTGTTGTGTCTCTAATAATTCCATTTCACGAAGACTCTCTGGTCCTTTCCTGGGTAAGTAGAGCTTTCTTGTCACATTTAAACGACACTCTTCATACCTACCATCATTCTTTATAACGTCAGCAGTAAGTGGCTGGAGGTGGACATACGTCAGCAGCCACAGACCTGTCATCGGGTAACGTGAGCGGTGGTGAAGAAACCAGGCGCGAAGCCGGGCACGGCGGCCCTAGCCGTGCTGCCAGGCGGGACTGGGTGAGAACACGGCGCTGCCCTTCATCGCGCACGTCTGCGATGGCTAATCCACGCCGAAAACACCACGGACCCTCTGCACGGTGGTGTTAGCGATGCTTCGCCCGGTCTCCCCAGTGTTGGATACGTGTTTCTCGATGTGCGTTTCACTGAACCTTGGGCGTCACTAGGAAATATTGAGGAAATTGGTTTCAGAAAGTATGAGAAAGGATGGGTATATCTTAGATATCGTGTACAGAATGTACCTCTGAATATATACAATTATTCTACATGCGTTACCTTTAAAGACACTCATAAATGTCACACACACACACAAATACACACCAACTTTCCTCTGGCAAACATATTCTACACCTCTCATGCTTACGAAATGTGGGTGCATGCAGAACGCAGTACCACACAGCCGCGTGAAAACGCCCGAACCAGGAGGAACGCAGCGCTGTGAATTAGCCTAAAACCACGACCGGCCTTCAAACACCAACATCAGTTCTGCCAAAGAACTAAAACAAGACAAAAGGCGGTGTTTATCTGGACATCGAGTGTCTCCCCCAAAACAAAACTCAGGACCATGTGGCTGACAAGCACCAGTGGCCCCGTGCGGCCCCCTCCCAGGGCGGCCCGGGGACTCGGCCGTCTGTGTCCTGCATGTGCCGAGGGGCACGGCTCATTTCACAGCAAGACTGAGTAACGAGTGTGGCTTCCAAGGATGCGAAGGCAGGAAGCTGAAGTGGGACAGTAAATCTGGTTTTGTTACTCAAGGCCTCGGACACCTTAAAGAATTCAGAGGCAGCAATAAAGAACTCTGGAATGAGTGGGTGTGAGGGCCTCCTCTCTAGGTGACCACAAGGCTGATGACGTAGCTTTCCTACAGATTGGTTGTCAAACAGGAGCAGGGTTGCTCGTCGGTCACGCCCATGGCCCAGGGCGTATAAAAGGTCCCGCTGCAGCCACAGTGCCCATTCTGCACACAGACTCACCGTCTCCTGCAAACCCTCACCTCCTGGCACCATGAGCTACTACGGCAACTACTACGGCAACTACTACGGGGGCCTGGGCTGCGGCTACGGCTGCTACCGAGGCCTGGGCTGCGGCTACGGCAGCTGGGGCTGCGGCCTTGGGGGCCTGGGCTGGGGCTACGGTGGGTGCGGGTACAGCTGCTACCGGCCCTGCTGCTATGGGAGGTTCTGGTCTTCCGGCTACTACTACTGAGCGGTCTTGTCCGTGACCGAGGTCCCCTCACTGACCCCCCCTGGACACACCCCTCTGTCGACGCCTGGTTCGGATGCTGAAGTTATGGCCCGGCCCCAGGTCGCTGGGACCACCTGAGATTTCAGCACCCCGCACTGAACAGACAGTCACCTGAACTTGCAACTCCAATGGGGTGGGGTGTTGGGGGGCATTTGGGTAACGACGCTCCTTGTGGATTCATATTTTGGCACAACCCTCATTCCAGATTGTCCACGTGAGACATAGAAATTTGCATTAAACTCACTCCCCAGCACTTGCGATGTGTTCTCGTGTTGTGTCTCTGCCTCACAGTCGGGCTTCCCTTTCCTGCCAGCAGCACAGGTTTCGGTGTGCAGGTCCGCGGTGCGTCCGTGTGCTTGCGTTTGGGCCCCACCTGGCGATGGCGGCATGGTTGTCACCCGGAGTCAGCCTGCGGGGAGGGGGTGGGGGGTGGGGCGGGGATCCAGTTCTCTGAGCACTTTGTCAGCAGTGCATCGGCCCAGCCACACCTGCTCCGGTCCGGTGTCCCATCTGCAGAGGGACCTCTGTCCACAGCCCCATGCTGTTGGTGCTCACTGCACAGGCTGTTGCGCGGGGGTTCTGGCTCTGGGCTCTGGGCTCTGGGCTCTGGGCTCTGGACTCCACCACACTTGAGGCGCTCAAACGGCCTTCACATCCGTGGCGATGGGGTGGCCAAGATGTTGGCCCCGTTTTACAGGACCCCGGAGCTTTGTGCTGCATTTCAGTGCACGGCTCAGCAAGTCCTCACCTGGGGTGTCCACACACACACTTGCCAACTGCAGGCGTGGGCTCCTTGGAGCGTCCCTGCCTTGGTTAGTGCTCCCCTCAATACTCGGACTGAGTGCCCGTCTGTGACTCCATGTGTGATTCTATCTAAAGGGCCCCAGCCAGCCCGGGGCACGCGTGTGAGCGTGTTTCTGCGTGCAGGCTACGCCCAGTGCCGGCATCCCGGCTCTGTTCGCCCGTCGCTCTGCCTCCAGTTGCTTCACTCACACACGAACGACACAGCACCGACCTTGCACCACTGGGGACAACATCTTGCAGGAATGGAGCTCTGTCACCTTTTCGAGGAGCTTCTTTCCCATTGTCAGGACAGAAGTTCTCATGACATGTCTTAGCGTGAATGGCAGCACCCGAAAGTCCCCCCGCCCCACTTACATATCGATGATGACAGTTGCATCCTTAGCTCTGGATTTGAGAGACCTCACCGATCAGAAGCAGAAGCACATACAATTTGGAAAAGGGGGGTAAAAAATCTCTGTGAGACGCCCCATTGAATTTCTTCCCAGAACCTAAGGTCACCATGAAAATAGAGTAGTCGTGTGTCACTGCACAGAGTGACAGTGGGTGTCTTCCTCGGTCCACTGCTGGAAGAGGGGGGGCAGCTTTTCAGTGACAGTGGTGGACAGGAGACAGAGCAGGTACAAGCGCAAGCAACCGAGACCAGAAGCGCTGTACGTTTACACAGTACGTATGCATTAGTCCCCATTGCAAAGCAACCCCTGTCCCTAGGCAGCCCGGGCTGGGCACCTGGGAAGAATCGCGGCGTGAACTGCGTCAGCTGGAGCCTGAGCTTACTCAGTGTGGCTGTGCGTGGCGTCACCCTGGTGACAGTGCCTCCCAGGACCCACACCACCACTCACGTATCCCATCAGCCCCTGAGAACAACACGGCGTCACGTGGGGCCCGGAGGGTACTGAACACCAGAGGCAGAGAGACGTAGAAAGCTCCCTGTGATCCAGACGGCCTCCCAACTCAGTCGGAGGGAAGTATGGTTACAACTCTCTGGTCAGCTTGTGAGGAAGGTTTAGGTGTTGGGTGCAGTGGGCCTCCCAGCAGGGGCATCTCCCCAGACCCCGTGTGGCCAGCCAGGGAACATCCCCTGCCTGAAGTTAGCAGTGAACAGAAGTACGACCAGAGAGCGTTTTGCCCTGGCCAGGTGGCTCGACTGATCCAAGCATCCCCCACACTCCAAAAGGCGGGCAGTTCGATTCTGGGTCAGGGAACATACCCTAGGTTACGGGTTCAATCCCTGGTCAGACTGCATATGGGAGACAAACAATTGGTGTTTCCCATTCCCTTCCCCTCTCTAAAAGCGATACACATTGTTTATTAAGCTATACTTTTCCTTGGTGCTCAGATACAGTAGTCCCACTTTTCCCCCATTGCTCACCCCTACCCTTTCCCCCGCACTCCCACAGTCAAGCCCTCCCATTGTCCATGCCCGTGAGTCCCCTCTTCACGTTCCTTTGCTTGTCCCCTCCCCTTTATTCCCCCTTATCTTCCTCCTCTGCGCCCCAACCCTGGTGACTCTCAGTTTGTACATTAAATGTACCCATAAAAGACAGTTTCATCTTTGGTTTTTTCCACAGTGGCCGCCCCGGTCTGCGTTCCCACCAGCAGGTCCTCTTTCTCCACACCCTCAGCAGCACTTGTTTGTGGGTTTGGTTGTGACAGCCCCTCTGCCCGGCGTGAAGTGGTGTCTCCCTGTGGTTTTCATCTGCGTCTCTCTGATGGCCAGTGATGCTGAGCATCTTTTCATGTGTCTCTGGGCCCACCGTAGACGTCCTGGAGGAAAACACAGGCAGAAATATTTTCACCGATATGTCCCCTAGGTCAAGGGATGTAAAGGAAAGAAGAAACAAATGGGATCTCACCAAATTAAAAGGTTTCTGCATGGGTAAAGAAAGCATCAACAAAATGGAAAAGAAACCATCGATACGGGAAAACGCATTTGCTGATGAAACCCCAGACAAGGGTTTGAGCTCCAAAATGTGCAAAGAACTCACAGGAGTCCACCCCAGGAAGAAAAACAATCCAATTAAAAATGGGCTAAGGATCCAAACAGGCACTTCTCCAAGGAGGACACACAGGGGTCGGTCAGCATCCTGCGAAAAAATTACAAAGAAAAGAAGGGAGGATTTGGCTGCGGGGCGCGTGCGTGTGTCAGGCTGAGTGGTCCGGACCCCGTCCCCTGCAACCAGCAGCTGGAGGCGGCTGGCCCGGGACGCACGCGCTCATCCCACGGCTTCCGGGGAGACTCACCCAGACACTGGGCGTGGGGGTGGGCTAGCCGGCCGACTGTGGCCATCGGGGACAGGGGTGACCGTCAGGCAGGAATTGCTACGAGTGTGGATGTGAAATTGATGGGAGGTGACTTTGAAGAATCGGGGCCCTGCTTTGTAACCGTCAGTCTGAAGATCCAAGCCAACTGATTGTGTAAGAAAGACACTATTTTCACGGCCGTAGGTTCTAATCATGAATATATTGCTGAAGGCTTTCACCGAATTCTCCTCACGTGAAACATTAGCGAAGGATGTTTTTACTTGGTAAAGAATCCCGTATTCTTTTCAAAGCACTTTGTCCCCCTTCAACACTCACAACAGCTTTTTGGGTCACAGTCATTTTCATTCTAGTTTCCTCAGTGAATCGTTAGGTGACTGACTGTGGGTGGAGCAACCACTGGAAAGTCCCACCGGCTGGCGAGTCCCCTGGGAATTTCTAGGTGACAGTGTGCCATCGACCGACACCCACGACGGACGGCGTTCCTGCGGCATCGGGACAGGCAACACTCTGAGCAGCAGGCTTTGCTTTATTAAGCCAACCAGAGTAGACTAAAAAGAAACGTTTAAAGCATTAATTTGAATTTCTTTTAAAAAAGAATTGTGGTTTCCATAGTTTGTGTTTCTCGTGTGAAGGTGAAGGACTTATTCTGAAGCCACGCTGCCTCCGAAGGCCTTGGTGGGGGTGGTGTTCACAGCGTGCCAGGCACTGTGCTCCGAAGCCGAGATTCTTGAGCCAAAAAGAGCGGTTTTCAGCTCATCTCAGCCGCCAGTCGGCTGCCTGGCCTTGAGCCAGGGATGAAGCAGGGCTGTAACTGCACTACAGGGAATGTTCACACGGGTGGGCAGAAACTCTTCTGATACCACCTTCCATGGCACCTGCCCACCAGGCTTCTCCCACGCGACACGTGGCGTTTGGGAAACTGCTTTGACTTCAGCCTGTGGCCGTCTAAGAAGTGAAACGTCGCCGAGCGTGGCTCTCAGCTGAGAGGAAGAGCAGCTTGCGATACGAGGTACGCCACCGCCCGCTGCGATCTCGCATAGGCCTGGTAGGTACTTCGGGGAAGAACTGGGCTTCAGTGTGTGTGGATTCTTGGGAGGAGAACCATACACCCTGGGCTTAGAAAGAGTGAACAGCCACAGGCCGCTGAGGGCACCGTCGGGGGCAGACGCAGCCCACGAGATGCAGCTGGAAGACTCTCTGAAGCTCCAGAGATTAACTGTTTATGGAGTTTGACACTCTGAAACGCAAACAAGTGTGCGGATCATAAAAACATCATAGCATCTCATTAGCAGTAAATATCTTTCTAGGAATTCACATAAGGCAGAGAAACACAGCACGTGCCTCCTCAATAACTAGTCACACGAACGAGGAGGCACGGTCACTGTCAAGAGATCAGGTGGTCTCTTGTGTGGTTGACACAACCCTCAAGGAGTTTGTCCTCTTGGGTGGCACTCACAGGTGGGGCTCTCCACCCCCACCCGTGCTCTGAGATGTCTCTGTGCTGTCACACTCGCAAAACTGACACATGACACTGGGCTTCAGTAATCTCCTTGACACCACGAGCTACTATGGCAGCTACTATGGTGGCCTGGGCTACGGCTATGGAGGCTTTGGTGGCCTGGGCTATGGCTGTGGCTACAGAGGCTATGGCTACAGAGGCTATGGGTGTGGCTGCTGGCGCCCCTGCTGCTATGGAAGGTACTGGTCTTCTGGCTTCTACTGACTGAGCACATGATGACCTCCGACCTCCAGTGTGTGCACTTGGACTTCTGCCAGCCCACTGCACCCAGAAGCACCGCCCACCCCCTGCAGGCTGCACCTCCTGCCTGCATCACTGCACTGCTGTCTGACATCCCAGCTTCCCACAGCCAGGGGAGGGAGGCTCGGGGACCTGGATGCTGGCGATGGCTGAGCCCTGGTCCTCGGGGTCCACCTCTGAGCAGGAGGGAGGGTCGTCCTGTTCCAGCCCAGCAGCATCTCTCCAGATCTGATGTCTGACAGTGACCTTCTCTGCCGGGGCCGGCCTCTTCTGAGCCTCGGTCCCTTTCCTCACTATGAATCCCTGGGCTGCGTCAACAGGACCGTCCTCTCCAGTGCTGGTTTCTTCCTGTGTCGCTGATGTTTATCAATAATTGGATGTTGTGTGCATTTCTGCCTCTTCTTCTTCCTTCCTGCCTTCTCTTACACCTTCCTCCCCCTCTCCCTCCTCTTCTCCACTATCTCTCCCTCCTCTTCCTCCTCCTCCTCTCTCCTTTCTTCCCAACCCAAACCTGGGGCTTTATGTCTAAAGGTAAAACGGCTCTGTGACGATAATCAAACTTCAGTTTATGATTCCTTGGAAATCATATTGTTAATTTCAAAGCAAAGAAATAGGGGGAAACTTCAGATTGCATGTGAACTATTTTAGAACCCTTGAACAAATAAAATACAAGAATTATATGAAAATGTTAAGAACTATAATCTGTTGGAAATGGGTGTGTGCTATCGGCTGGACTGTTTAGTCTTTCTCATTTGGGCATATTCAAAATATGTTAGAAAATGAAAATCTGAAATAAAAGCAAAAACCATATTCTTGGCCTCAAATATTTATTATTGTTTTAAATTTATGAAGAAAGAAAGAAGTCTGCATCCATTGTTGTGTATCTCATGTAGAAATTAAATTAATAATAAAAGTCTCCTCAGAAACCCTGTTGAAGGTCAGATGGTTTCACTGGCGAATTCCTTCTATTTCAGAGAATAATAGAAACACCTGTAATTTTTTTCTGCAATATCTCAAAACAAAAACATAATGTGATCAGCAGGGAGAACTAGAGGCCAGCATTTCTCACTAAGACATGCACAACATTAAGACATGTGTAAAACTCCCCGGAACTTGTGAACAAATTGAACACAGCCATGTATGAAATAGGCAATGTGTCAGGACCAAGCGAGTTCCACGTGAGGATGGAAGAAAAGCCCACCGTCAGAAAGCCAGAAACCTGAGTCGGCACGTTAGCCGAGTGAATGCCCAAAGAGAACACATCCACGATTACTGTGAGTTCTCAGCCTGTTAATTCCGATGTCCTTGTTGTGTCTGAGTCTGGTTCTGGTGATTTATTGCTGAGTATTTTTTCTTGCCTCTTGGCATTTCACACATGCAAACATTTACGTTGCTGTGGGTGTTGAAAGTCAGACACACTTCTTCTCCGGCGCTCTGAAGCGGAAGCCGGCAGTGCGAGGGTGTGTCACCCGGTGGGGCGGTGGCTGTGGGCCGGGCTTGCTCCCTTCCCTTCGGTTGTTCCTGCGTCCTCTCCTGCAGGGAGAGCCGGTATCTCCCCACTCACCGTGATGTGACCCCCCATGACACCAGCATCTCCCCACCGGGGGAGGATTGTTACCTTACGGTCGAGTCACATCTTCGGTGGCCTCATGTCCCTTGGCCGACATTCAAGGGCTTCTTCAGTGGCCCAGGCTTCCCATCTCCCGGGTATTTACGGGACCCCGGATCCCGTGGCCTTTCTGTGTTCCCCCCTCTCAGTGAGATGGAAGGGGCGGCTGGAGGGGCCGGGGTGGGCCGAGCTCCCTTCTCCAGGCGCCGAGGCTCTCGGAGGCCTGGGTCCCTGGGGAGGAGGCCTTCACTGAGGAAAAGGCCTGGACGTTTTATGTACAGATGAGTATTGATGCCTCTGCGGCCTTGGCCTCCCGGACTCTGCCATCCTCGCATGCATGCTCGGCCTCCGGAAATCTGTCCAAGTACCACCCAGGGGTCTCTTCCGGCCCAGGGAGCAGGCGTGTGACCCCAGACTCCCTCCCTGCAGACATGGGACGTTGGACTCGCTCCGATCCCCGCTGCCCAGCGGGTTCTATGAAATCATTTTTTCCCTTTGCTGTCCCTGTTGTGAGGACTGAAGTGACGGCGTCCGAGCGCTCTGCGTGCTGGGGCCCCGGAACCCCAACAGAGAGGAACCCCGCGGCCCGCCTGCTCCCTCAGGGTGAAGCGACCGGTGCGGGAGGAGATGCCCGTCTCCTCTCCCATCACGTCCACGCGCCGTTGCCCCACGGTGCCCCGTGGCTCCCACCGCCCAGAAATAAAACGGGAGTGGTGGTGACACCGGTCATGGACCCTTGGGACGTAACCTACCAATTGGCGGCCCATCCTTTCGGGCGTGAGCACCGCGGTTTCTCGTTGTTCGTGATCACAAACGACGGGCGGTTCCCTCGTGCATTTTCAGGGTAAACTCCGGGAGGCATCGGGATCCACAGGTTTGTTTGGAAGTCGCAGTTGTTGCCAGTTATTGTATGTGTCAGTTCCAATGGCTGCTGGAATAAACGGCTACAGTCTCAGTGGCTTAAACAATCCGTATTTGTCATCTTACCCACCTCCAGTCGGACCGCCGGCCAAGTTCCCCTCTGCAGGCTCTGGGGAGAGCCTGTCTCCTCGCCTGTCCAGCTCCCAGAAGCTGCCCACATTGTGTGGCCCTGCCCCTCCTCGGTCTCAGAGCCAGCGGCGCCAGATGAGACCCGTCTCCTGCGTGTGTCTCTCTGGTTCTCTGTAGCAGCAAAGGTTCTCCCTTATTAAGGACCCAGGGGACAGGATCGGGCCCCGTAGACAGGACAACCCCGCATCTCAAGTCCATCACCACAGCCACGTGGCCCGTGTACAGTTAACAGACTCACGGCTGTGGGGACGGAGGCCCGGACGTTGTGGGGGCGTCATTCCCCCAGCTACTTGCTCCGTGTGTATGTTGCCAACGTGCGTGCCCACCAGCGACACGTGAGGAGGTCTGTTGGCCCAGTCCCACAGCGGGGTCTCCGTCTGCCTCCTGCTCCACCCGTTCCACCGCTTCTTACTTCTTTTCCCTGCATCTCCATTGGTTTCATTTTCTCTCTGCTTCTCCTCAGTGTCATCTTCTGTTCCACTTGGATCCATGCTTTTGTAGGCGTTTTAGAACTTGGTCTTCATCTGATACGGTTTTATCTTTTCCTCTCACTTTTTAAAATCGGTTTTTCATCTCATACTATGTCTTTGTATTTCTTGAACATTGAACTTTTTAATATTTAATTCAAAGTGAAGTGCTTTATTGGAGTTTTCTCCTGCTCCTTCAGTTGGTCAGTCTGTGCGAGGGCACACGGGGTGGGGATCGTCAGCTGAGCGCTTCGAGTTTTTGTTCTTGTTTTCATCACTATTGTGCGTGGATTTAAGACTGCTTGCACCGCTGAATTTGGGGACAGGGCTGCTTGAGTTTCGTTGAGACATTCCCTGCGTCCTCTCTCCCCGTGTTTTAATTTCCTGCTCTTATGGTTTTAATTCACCAAAAGAGTGAGTCCGAGTAACCCTTGGCCTTCACCCTTGACCCTGGCAAATGCAGAGCCTCAGGCGCCTGCTCTCTCTGTCTCCACCAGCACTCAGCCCAAAACCCCTGCTGTGCGGGCCTGGGTGTTCTGGGTCATTTACAGGGCTCGTGAACAATCAACCTACACCTTCTCCAAGTTTCCTGTTGGTTACTGCCAAGGGCACCTTGCGATTCTACGACCCACTGGGGCCGGCCCGGAAAGGACGCTGGTTGCGAATGAGCTGAGACCAGCGGGAAGCAGTGTGATTTGTGTTGTGAAGGTGAGTATGCGTCTCCTTGACCATCAGCAGTGAAACTGCTGTTTTGCATTGTTTTTATAGTGCTAATGATCAACACCCCATAAATAATTTAGGTCCTGGTTTTGTTGATGCTTTTATTATAAAACGAGTCTTGGAGATGGGGTCCCATCTGCAAACAATTAACAGAGGAAACCTGACTATTCATGCTGATCCTGAACCTGCTTCCCTGGCTCACAGCCCCACAGGCCCCTGACCGAGGCTCACAACTGTGGGGGGCAGTGCTCCGGCCACGTTTCCCCGTGGTGGGCTGCCGTGGCTGCTTGGCCAGCCGGCGTGTTCACGAGAGGATGCAGATTAGGCCCACGGCTCTCTGACCGTCGGTCACAAACGACCCTCTCATTGCTGGTTTAAACACAATCTGTCTGAATCAAAGGTATACTTTCCTCTCCTTAAAGGTCTTCCAGTTACACGAAAAGATGCTTAGAATCGTCGAGAGAATTGGAAGACCCATCAAGTCTGATGTTGAATCACCGGTTTCTGTTCGATCCTCTAGTAACTACACGATCTGAATAAAGTAACATTAAGCACAAAATATTCACCACCCACCTGTAAGATGTGACCCCGCACAATTGTGGGTGCGACTCTGGAAACTGGGCCTTTGCAGATTTAATCGTGTGGGGAGGGGTCTCGGTGAAGCCATTGGGGTGGGCCTCACTAATACGATTACACAGGAGGCCTGGGGTGCATGTAAGGTGGGGGGTGTGGACACAGAGACAGACACTCACAGAGGGGTGGGGGTGTGGAGGCACAGAGGGGTGCACCTCATGATGGGGAAGGTGGGATTGGGGACACGCAGTTGAGGCCAGCAGAGCCGGCAGCGGGGCGGATGCGCAGGAGAGCTCCTGCCTCTGCGGAGGAAGCGCTGCCTTGGGAGGGTCTCGATTCGGGACTTCAGCCTCCAGAACTGTTCTGAGACCCACGGCAGTGGCCCTGTGGCACGGCGGCCCTGGGAGCCCCCCCATCGCCTGCTCAGACGCTGCCGGCTTCTCTGGGAGATGGTCCGCGGTCTTCTTTTTGCTCTTGTGGTTTTTCTGGGCTTGCTCTTGAATACACGTTCTTGATGAACATTAAATACTCATCCCTATTTCTTTCCACTGTTCAAAGCATTCATTAGTATGTTTGCCATGAAAAATATTTTTCTGCGGAACATTTTACTTTTTAGTCTTGTTTTCTTTAGAAATGACTCTCACAGCTAATTTAAGGATACAACCCATTCAGGGGACTATTTACTCATTTACATTTGCTGAATCGATGCCTCTTTTTCACATGGCATCCCCACAGGACCAAATAAGTTCAGATACTTCTACCAGGTACGGAAATTGCGCCCTTCATCCACGCTACGCGGAATCTGCTGGGACGTCCTCTCTCTTGGCCCCGAGAAGTGAGCGGGACTCGGCCGGGGGAGGGGGTGAGTCCCCAGGGGCCGTTTGCTGCTGGGACAGGCGTTCGCCGAGCTCATGGCAAAAACAGTGTCGCTCTTCCCTAACGATTTTCATCCTTCACACGCCGGGCGACCTGCCTGAGAGACGCTGCTTCCACTCCACGAGAGACGGACCCCGAGAGGTCTGCGCCCCGGCATTCGGGTCACCACAGCACCGCGGCAGGTGCAGACCCGCTTCTGAGACGGGACGGTCCTCACCTTACATGCACCTGAAACTGAGTCAGTGCTTCTCTTTGTCAAATCCCATCCTCTGTTCGTTGCGCCCTTCATTTATGCGTCGATCAGGGTTTCATCACAGAGGCGGGGCCCTGACTGCTGCCCAGGTCCCAGCCTCACCTGGGGGTTTACCGGAACCCCCTGACCTCCAGCTCCAGGAGCTGGGAGCCCCGCGCCTCTCCTGGGCCCCACGGGCACTCCCCGGCTGTGCTAAGAGAAAAGCTTCTCTTCCACTGGCATCTTCGGTCTTCCGAAAGGCAGACGGCTGGTTGCCTCCTCTTACGCCAGCCCCACCGCCCTGTCCGGTCCAGCATCGTCCGACCCCACTCTGCACACTCGCCACACGCTGCCGTGTCCCTACCGCACAACCGGAACGCTGGCGCAGTGGCAAAGGGCGTGCTTCCTTTTTTCCTCCCACCGGTTGGGCCCGTATTCACTCCTTGGGAAAGACCTGCCACGCCTGTGGTCACGTTTGCCAGATCATGGCCAGCTCTGCCCTCTGGATAAGAAAGACCCCCGCGCGACCAGCCCCCTGGTTTTCTCGCAGTGCTCCCTGTGCTCACGCCCCAGCTGGTGCCGGCCCAGGAGAGCAGGACGCTGGGGACGCTCGCCGTGCCTACCCTCATGGCCCCGAAATATTTCCAGGTGGCACCGCAAAATGCATGACTTTAGATTCTACCACAGCCGTGACGCTATGGGGTCATCACACACATAAAACATACCTTACTTTCTATTTATTCGCCTGAAGAGTAAATGCTTTAGCAGAAAGAATTAGGTGTTATTTCTCTCTTATTGTCCAAAAATACTATGTATTTCCTATAACTTCAGGACGTATGCATTACATAGAATATTACATTACACGATATTTTTATATGTGGCATCAGAGTGAAGTAAAGAGCAAGGATGGGAAGGAGAAAGGTGAGAATCATCTCTGTAAACGAAACGGTTTTTAATAATCAACGAAGACTCATCATAAAATTATAAGATTGTTTCGGCCTTGCAAAGATGAAAAAGATATGAGTCGAAGCGCTCTGGTTACCTGTCACTTTCCGACACAAGAAGTTGAACTAAGGCAGACGGAAGGACACGCAACGTGCTGTTTTCTCCGGAACAGGAGCGCAAACCTTACCCCGTCTTGCAGGTTGCCCGCTACACTGTGGGCCCCAACCCCCCGCCTTCAAGACTCTACACGTCACCGTGGGACCTCGGCAGGGGTCAGGGAACAGGCGCCAAAACGCAGCATAGCATAGTTTACAAAATCTGAACCACAAAAAGTTTGTAAAGAACGCATTTGTCACTAAACGATGATCCCGTGGTCACGTCCCACTGAGCGGGGTTTCTCTCGGCTGCAGTGCGTGGGCTGGAGAGGCGGCTGGACCCCAAACCCGCAGAAATGATGCGCTCACTGCACCAGCTGGAAACTATGGCTGAGGTGTGGGCTGGGCTGGGGGACAGTGTCTCCGGGGACCGCCCCAGGGCTGGAGCCCCCTGCCCAGCGCAGGGGGACTTGGAGAGCTGCCCCACACGGCTGCAGGCCCCTTGAGCCCCCTCACTGCGGGGACAATGGGCCCCAAAGGGGAGCAAGCTCCCCGGGAAGACCCCACAGAAAACTTAAGCTTCCTTAATTGGGCCTCTTCTAATAAAGGAAAGAACGGGTGCTCGCTTCGGCAGCACATATACTAAAATTGGAATGATATTATAAAGGAAAGAACGGTTTAATTGGGTTTCCGCAGCAGGACGGCCTTGGTTCGGACGCACTGGGAGTCGGCAGATGGCTGCCAACTCCGTGCCGGGGCTGCCTGGCCTCCTCCCACAGGCGAGCTCGGGCGCACGGCACGCAGCCGGCCTCCAGGAGACCCAGGTCCCGCCGCACAGGGCTGCTGCAAGCACTGGTGAGGGCAACACGGGCCAGGACACTGGCTCTGGCTGCTGTCTGTGGCTTTGGCTCTCGCGATGGGGGTCTTTGTCCGGGCCTCGGAGACGCGTGGATGTGACTCCATCTGAAACCCAGCGACGCTCCCAGGCCTTGGAAACGGGGAGCGCTCCGTGCACATTTTTCACTGCAAAGGGTTTCCTATCCTTCCTGTCGGGGACGCTGCGAAAGGCCGCTGTCCACCCGCTGGTCCCAGGAGCAGCGACAACAGCCGCAGCGGGGCCGAGGATTCCGAGCCTCACCCTGCGCCCCACTCCGCACCTGTCGCTGCCTCCGCGGCTGCAAAGACTTTTCAGGGGGGTGGGCCCCCACGTTCTCCTCCTCTCCCCCCGCTGCCCACAGCCAGTTAGGAATGAAGGGCATTTCCAGTCCGGGCATGAAACCGTCTCCCCGGAGTGGGGTCTCCCCCGCTACCGCTCTCTGGGTCACGACCCGTTCTACGCCCCAGCCGCGCAGGATACGAGGACTCTGCTGGTGGCATAGCTGTTTTTAAAAAGAACAGAAATTCGGAGTGTGAGAAATGTCACTTCTTCGGGATCCAGAGGATGATGAGATTGACTCTTTCTTACAGATGCACCTTAGGTCTCAAATAATTTTTTACTCCCAGTGTGAAATAAGAATAAATGGCAAAACTGTTGCTCTCCAAGAATTCCATTTTTAGGGCATTCTTAGCAGACTGAGGGGAGGGGTTGAGGCGGGGTGGAAGAGGTGAGGGAATTAAGGGAAGAAACACAACTGGCCAGCGACACCTACACCGAGAGCCAGAGGACTGGTGACCGGAGGAGAGGGGGTGGCGGGGTGGAGGAGGGTAAATGGTGAGGGGGGGACGGGGGGATGTGGGCTGGCGAACACTCAGTTCAATGCCCAGGTGATGTGACAGAATCGTACCCCTGAAACCTACGTAGTTTTAGTAGCCAACGTCACCTCAGTAAATTCAATAAACGTAACTGACAGTGGGAAACATTTCTTTGGTAATGTAATGGCCTAGTAACTTAGTTCGAGGTTGAAAGGCCGGGACAGAGGTGAGCAGCCTTGGGGCTTGGAAGAGCACGTTCTTCTGGGGACGGCGGTGTGTCCCCTCCAGGGTGACCCCTCCAGGGACTCGAGGACAGGAAGCAGAAGCTCCCCGGCCTCTGCAGTGAAGCTCACTGCCACACGCACAGACCTGGTGCGTGCCGCCAAGGCAGAGGAAGCCACGCTCCCTCCCTCGATGAGATCGCCCAGCTCGACCTCAGGCGCTGGGCGACGAAGGGGCAAAGAGATGACCCTTCATCGTCTCCATCCAACCCCACGTGGTGCTTTCGGATCCCTAGGGGAGGCCGGCCTGCCCTCGCAGGTCTGCAACAAAACCCAACGCAACCCGCGGTGGGAGGGCAGTAGAAACAGTTCGCAATGGGGGTTTCAAGGAAACGACAGATTTTTTTCGTAAAGCCACGCGGTATCATTCCGGGGCGGCACAAAGTCTCCCCAGTAACACAAATCCAGGACACAGGCAGCCTGGTTCTCTGCTGCCTGCTGCTGCCTGAGACCTGCTGACGGTCCGTCAGAAAACGTCTACAGTAATACGCGAACACGCCTTCTCACGAGCCTTTGAACACTCAAGTGTGAAAGCTGTACTGGAGGTGGATGTGTGGGGCGCAGTACCAACACCTGATAGTGCTCACGGGAAAATCTGGTTACCCCACCAAGGCAAGCCCAGTCTGAGTGGGTCCGAGGCCCCTTCCTACTCAGGAGAACACGGGTCACTGAGGTGGCGTCATGCGTGTTGTTGGTATAAATCCCACGCCCAGAGTAACTGAGACTTGTTACATCACTGAGCACGTTCAACGCCCTTGACTTCAATCCTCGGGTCTGTACACAATAGGCTAATGGGCTGGGCTGTGGCTTTGGTGGCCGGGCTCTGCCCGTGTCTGGGCATGGTGGCTTTGGGGGACAGAGATGGATGTGACCACAGTTGGGGTGGCAGCAGGTATGGCTGCTGCCGTCCGATGGGATGTGGATGATGCTGGACCTCCGGTTCCCACGAGCATCAAAACCCCACTTTTCAGTGTTTCTTCCTATCGAGTCCACGTGCAGCCGGTGGCGGTCAGGGACGCAGGCCGGCTCGCAGACCCGTGGGCGTGAGACCGAGGGGCTGTGCGGGGCGTGCCCCTGCTCACCAGCAGGGGGGACAAACTCCACAAACCGCGGCTCTCTCACCAACTGCGACTTCCCCTTTCACTCTCAAGACACTGATTTTTCGGCTGAAGTTCCTTTGTGTGTCTTACACCGGGAGAGCGCTTCACGACCGCTTCCAACAGATGGGTTTGGTGCGGCCCTGCCATGTGGCCTTGGCATTGGCCGAGCATCTTCACACACTTCCTTTGTTTCGTGATATCACGAAGGAAGGTGACTGTTTCCCTTCCGGAAGGTGTCATAGGCACATGATCGAGTCAGTGAGAGACAAAGGTACAGGTTGAGTTTGAGAGGGGTGTTGGTGGTCCTTCCCGGTCCCCCACCCCGCTGGGTCAGGACCAGACTGCCTATCCCAAGGACCCGCGGGGGGCGGCTCCGATGGTCCTCGCCGGACAGTGACGAGGCTGAAAGGGCTTCTTGAGTTCTTCATGTGTGTTCACACTGGTGTGAACTCTGAGCCACGGCAGCGGTTTCGGGTGCCGACATCCTTGCCCCGACTCTGGTTATGAACAGTCCGAATTGCAGGTGGAATGGCTTTGGCCATGTGGACGTGGTCACATCCACCCCAGTCTGGGCCCCCGGGAGGCTGCCCCCAGGGAGCTGTGCGGAGCTTGGCCTGGGACGCGGAGCCCAGCCACCGCGGACCCTCTCTTGCCCCCGCAGCCTACTCTACTTTGCCCCAGCTGCCGCAGGAGTGTGGAGGGTCCAGGGCTGCTCAACCTTCCCATGAGCCAGCGCTCTGGGGGGCCGGCTTTCTTCCCTAGAACCACGGCTACTTCCACTTTCAAAATTTTGCTTCAAATTAAGCCTGTTAACGTAATCTTTGGACGTGTGGTACTAGGCACAGCACCTTCAACTTTTCTCCCAGACTCTAGCATAAGGCCTTTATTCCAATGGAGATGTTATGTTAAAAATCACAGCAAGGTTAGAAACAGTTTTATATTAGAAATTTTATGTAAATCATAATTAGTGAGAGAAACTTTTATGTGACTTATCATTAATCTCAGTCGTCATCCGCTGAAAGAGGAAAACACTTTTGTTCGTATTAACACTTCCAGTGGGTGGGTGGTGCTATTTTCTGTGGCTTTGGTGTGCATTCTCCCGATGACTCTGACAACAAAGATGGGGACCCTGCACTCGCTTTTTCGACGTTCGTGTGTCTCCCTTTCAACAGGCCCGGCTGTGGGAGGACGCCCGTCTTTGGCACTGGAGTTGGGGGAGTGGTGACCCACGAAGGTCGCAGGTGCATCTGCCCCCCTCCTGCCCTGAGGGGGTCGCTGTCTTCACACATCTCCGCCCCCACCGCTCACATCGTCGCCCTCTCCAGCTGACTCTGTCCACGCGTGTGTTCACACCTGGCTGTAGCCCCTGCGTGTTTGTACGTCTGTGGGTGTTATTTCCTCCCTGGGTGCGGTTTGCCGTGGAAGCCCATTTTGCAACATTTTACTTTACAGTCAGTGTTTCCTGTGTCTTAAAACAAAACAGAACAAGAACCAAAAAACACACTTCTGTAAGTTTTAAGTTTTAGCTTATAGGCTCAGGTCTATGACACATCTTAAAATAAATTTTTATGCACAGTATGAAGAAAGTAAAGTCATTTTTTCTTATTCCACACAAATTTCCCATGTTCAGTACCATTTGATGAGACGTCTTTTATTTTTTATAACCTTTAGAAAAAAGGTCTAATTCAGACGCTCATAGTTCCAACGACTTCTTTGTATGTTTTATATCAGTATAGTGTGCTCTAGATTGTCCTGGTCAATGTCTTGAAATCATTAATGTAAACTTATTTTTTTCTTTTTTAAGAGTGCTGTGGATAGTCTAGGTCATTTAGGTTTCATTGCACATTTTAAAACCTTTTGTAACTGTCTACAATACAGTGGCGTTTTGATCAGAATTTGGTTTACTGTATAGTTTCTGGGATATTCAGTCTTTCTCATCCTTCTTTACCATTATTTGCTTGTATGTTTCCTAATGATACTGTCGATATTTTTGTGTTTTATTTTCAGATATGGTTGCATCCTAGATCAAGTTTTCTGATCAGTGTAAAATCAGCATTCTTTCTTCCTCACGTGGTTGCTAAACTTGACCATCAAACCAAATCGGTGTGTAACTGGAGTTTCCTAGAGGTGTGCTCTTCATTTTGTTATACACGTTTCATTGTTTCAGAGCTAGAATCTCTAAGGTTTTTGTTTCTTCCCGTGTCAGTTTTTAGCAAACATTTTATTTTGAGGGATTTGTCGACTTGTTCCAAGCCTTTTGAGCATATTTTAGTACAAAAATCAGTACATTTGACTTCTAACTCGTTTGATACGAGAAGGCCTTTGGAGAGTGAGCTGAGCTTGTTTCTGCTGTGCTGGCCCTGGGTGGGGCGGCGTCGGCGCCGATGCTTTGACTGACTGGCCCATCGCTGTGCCCGTAGCCACAGAGCAGAACGGAACTGAGATCGTGGAGTGAGACGGAGGCTGTGATTTTTTTAGAAAAACCACCACAATTATCAGAAGCTGCGTAGCAGCATCTCCCCGAAGGAACTCCGAACGTGCCTCTGGTCACAAGGCAGCAGGTCCCCCGCAGTGGCCGCCGCCAGGACGGCCGGGGAGGAGCAAACGCACAAACACGCACGCAGGCTTCTCCTCCTTTGGTGGTGATGAGCTTTAAATGTGTCCACACTCTGAGGAAGTTCGCACTGTCGGAGACATCCTTGGACCACTCTCTGACAAAAGTCACACCGCGAGGCTTGGTGCCTGCGTTTTCGCCCCCCAGCTCCTGCACAGGAAGGTCAGTGGGGACCTGTCTCTCTCTCCAGCCTGGTCTCACCACCAGGCCCCAGAGGCCACCCCCGCGCGCCGGCCCCCCAGCACCTGATTGAGTTTGGGGGCAGTGAGGCAACATAAACACTGATTGAACTGGGGCGCGTCAGTCCTGGTGGGGCTCACATGCAGGGGACAAAGGACATGTATCGCTGTGTTTCCTTCTCTCTCTCCCTTCTGTCTTTTCTTACGTTTGGAAGTGTCTTTTTCCCCCTGTATCGTCCTCTTCCTTCTGACTGTAACTCCTTGGGCAGCTACGGGTGGAGAGTAAATACCTCGGTACCAGGAAGTGAACCTGTTCTCCGCCTCACTGGGTGACGATCGTCTAAGGAGTTTTTAGTTTGTTTTTTTTAATGGAATTTCATAGAGGACTGATGGGCAGGGACAATAGGGTGGGGATTGACTGTGGGAGGTGGGGCAGGAGCGAGCAACTGTAAAAAATAGGACAACTCCAACTGAACAACAATTAAAAATCATAATAAAGTAAAAAAATTTCAAAACTGGAATTTCAATGAACAACCAATCAGCAAATGCAAGCATTTTATTGCTGGTGTCCCACATAACAGAATATTGGAGAGACGTGACCCAACACACTGCCTTTTATTTTTATTTTTATTTTTTTAGTTTTTTTTATTGATTATACCATTACAGTTGTTCTATTCCCCCCCTTCAATCCCCTCCACCTGCACCCTCCCTCCCCCACCATTCTCTCCCCCTTAGTTTATAACCACGTGTCTCAAGTTCTTTGGATTCTATATTTCCCCCACTATTCTCGCCCTCCCCCCTATCTATTTTCTGCCTACCATCTATGCTATTTTCTGTGCCTTCTCCCCCCTTCTCCCCCTCCCACCCCCCTGTTTCTAACACTCCATGTGTTCTTCATTTCTATGGTTCCACTCCTGATCTAGCTGTCCTCTTGGTTTGCTTTTGTTTTAGGTGTGGTTGTTAATAACTGTGTGTTTGCTGTCCTTTCACTGTTAGTATTTTTCTTCTTCTTTTTCTTATATAAGTCCCTTTAGCATTTCATATAATAAGGGCTTGGTGATGATGAACTCCTTGAACTTGACCTTATCTGAGAAGCACTTTATCTGTCCTTCCATTCTAAATGAAAGTTTTGCTGGATAAAGCAATCTTGGCTGTAGGTCTTTGGATTTCATGACTTGGAATACTTCTTTCCAGCCCCTTCTTGCCTGTAAGGTCTCTTTTGAGAAATCCGCTGACAGTCTGATGGGTACTCCTTTGTAGGTGACTGTCCCCTTATCCCTTGCTGCTTCTAGGATTCTCTCCTTCATTTTGGTCTTGGCTAATGTAATTATGATGTGCCTTGGTGTGTTCCTTCTTGGGTCCAACTTCTTTGGCACTCTCTGAGCTTCCTGGATTTCCTGGAAGTCTATTTCCTTTGCCAGACTGGGGAAGTTCTCCTTTATTATTTGTTCAAATACGTTTTCCACTCGTGGCTGTTTCTTTCCCCCTTCTGGTACCCCTATAATTCGGATGTTGGAACGTTTAAAGATGTCCTGGAGGTTCCTAAGCCTCTCCTCATTTTTTTGAATTCTCATTTCTTCATTCCTTTCTGGTGGGATGTTTTGTTCTTCCTTCTGGTCCATTCCATTGATTTGAGTCCCAGTTTCCTTTCCATCACTATTGGTTTCCTGTGCATCTCCCTTCATTTCAATTAGTTTAGCCTTCATATGTTCCTCTAATTTGTGACTATAATCTACCAGTTCTGTGAGCATCCTGATAAATAGTGTCCTGAATTGTGCTTCTGAGAGGCTGGCAATTTCTCGGTCGCTTAGAGTTATTGGCTCTGGGACTTTGAGTTCTTCTTGCGCCATCTTTCGGGTTGTTCGTGCCTGTTCCATAGCAGGATCAGAGCCCTAAAGTGTTCACTACAACAGGGCAACTCAGTCGCTGGGTTGTGACGCTGTATGTGGGGGCGGGGTCAAAGAGGGACTCTGGCATCCTGTCTGCCGCCTGCCGCCACGGCCCTCACTGGTGCCGCAGTTGCTGCCGTCACCGGGCCCACGCGTTTCGTCCCACTGCACGCGAGTGTGCCACCGCCGTCAGCCCTCGCCCCCTGGGGCCTGCGTGGTCCATCTCACTGTGCGCAAATATGCGCCCGCGGTCAGTCTTCCCCGCACCCCAACTGGTTCTCGTCTGCCTGCGCGCCTGGGTCGGGGGCCCTGTCCTGCCCGACCCTGCTCGCTGCTGGCTCCGCCCCTCTTACCATCCCCGTTGAACAGTTAGATGTA
Source organism: Sturnira hondurensis (assembly GCF_014824575.4). NCBI lineage: Eukaryota > Metazoa > Chordata > Mammalia > Chiroptera > Phyllostomidae > Sturnira > Sturnira hondurensis. The sequence continues at coordinate 221,772 of NW_028093029.1, forward strand.
GTCGGACTTCCGTATAATTCAATTTTCTGTCCTTTGGTTGTGTCTTTGTTTCTCCAAACCTTTGTTGTATTCAAACTTGGTTGTGGGAGAAGGCGCAGTGTTTCCACCTATGCCTCCGTCTTGGCGGAAGTCCAACACACTGCCTTTTAAAACGTGAATGGCACAGGTGAGGATGGTCTGCGGTGAAGTTTGGTTTTTGGTGGGTAAAATCCGCTAAGGTGAGGACCGCGCAGTGCTGCCCCCTGGATCCCACGCAGGGCACTGCAGACAGCCTGCAGAGCCCGGCAGAAAGGGTCTCCGCACCCTGGCACTGGGCTGGCCCCGCGCAGCCTTTCATGGTTTGTTCGTGAATCTCAGCACCATCTGGAAAGTTCTTCGCACAGGCCCATGAACAGCCACGGCTTTATAGCTGGGTTTATGGGGATTCGCTTCCTCTGCTGGGTTAACTGCCGCTTACTGTGTTTTCGAGAACACGTTCGTTGTCTCAGTCAGATTTGAGAGTCTATAATCCCCTACGTCTCAGTTTCTGCTGTAGTTGGACTTCCAGGCGAAACACGAATAATGTGAATAATGTTAAAACTCAACCCTTGCGATCATGGGTTTTTGTTAGAAAGATTTGGATCAGTTTATACAATGTGAGGACAGGAAAAACAAAGCTGGCCATGTCTTGTCACTTGCTTCTCATAGAACTTTTGCCGGAGGAAGATGAAGCTGTGGCCTCATTGAAGGAGCCGTGACCACTGAGTGCTTGCGTCTGGAATCGTCCCGTCCTCTCTGCAGCCAGTGCCTTCGTGGCCCGGGGAAGGTACGGTGGAGGCGCAAAGAGAAAGAATTCCGAGCATAATCAGACAAAAAAGCACACAGGGTCACTCCTGGGGTAATATATTCAATATATCTCCGTGTCTGCATGCTCACATTTTATTGATTTGTGTCTGAGTCACAGAAAAACCTCCTTCACGTGTCCCAAAAGTCTCCACCTTATGGAGGTGCAGGCCATTATGTACCCCAAGTGACACACATTCTCTTCTTTCCTCCCCAGTATCTTAGGTCCCCTAACACCTCAAAGGAAACGTCTTCAAAGTGAAAAGGACAAAAGAGGAAGGTCATTGTTCCGACTACGCTGGATCTAAGGACTGAGCAGAAAGCTCACTTCCACAGAGACACACGCGTCTCCCACTTTCCAGCAGATCCTTCCGTCTGGATTATTTTTCACGTGGGACACAACAGGACAGGTAGCTTGTCCTGTGTAGGTACAATATTCTAGTATCACTATTTCACATCTAATGACCACAAACCGGTTCTGTGAGACTGTCGTGTTTTGCTCTAGGCAGATGCATCCTTTCACACCCCAGACAGACGCAGAGCACCCCCCCACCCGTCCACTCCCATGATGTGACTGAGTCAAACGGGCAGCGATGTGATGTGTTGAATCCACTCAGAGTCATTTGGGATCCCACGTCTTCAAAGGTGAGCTCACTAGCAATAAAAAACTTAGCCGATCAACTGAACGTATCAATTGTTTCTCCTTTGGGACGATATACAGTTAACCAGAATCTGGAGGAAGAGACGCGCAAACCATGGGTCTTGGCCTCCGAACAGGGAGCTTGCTCAACACCCGTCAGAGAGCATCACGCAGTCCTGGCTCCTGGTGGTCGCCGCGAATTCATTGTAATTTCTGCCTTAGTTCAACAACCCTCTTTCATTCCTTGTGTTGCTGTTTCAAACCAAAACAGACACTGAGGAAATTCACCTGTGATAAAAAAAATACTTGGAAATCTCACAAAAACTCAACAGCATGTTCAAAATCATGTAAATTAAGTTGTTAGTGGCCCGAGTCAAGAGTCAGGTGCGAGGTGGAGATGCGTCGGGTGTCGGAAGGCCCAGGTCACGGGCTCAGTGAAGTCCTCGAAGGGCCTCTGTGACGTTGGAGCCAGATGTCCTCACAGACAGTCCTCGGTCCCAGGTCATCTCACCATTGCATCTGCAGCTGGAACACTTCAAGAGGTCCCCAATTTTAACATATTCCTTTCCCGTCAGAAGGCTGTAGGTATTGTTGCACATTTCAAAAATAAGTCCTTAATGAAGCATTAACTGATCAGCAGGGAGGGTTGGACATTTCTGGAGAAGAGGTGGGTGCAGAATAGACCTCCAGAAGCAGAAGGAAAACTCTCGTGGCGGGTGTGGCGAGGAGGTAGAAAGAAAGGACCCTTGAGTGGAATAGGCGAGTGGAAGCCTGGGCGGGGCAGGGGGGCGGTGCTGCCCGCCTCACACTGGGACCTGGCTGTTTGAGGGAGGGGTGTGGCGGGAGGAGGAAGCATGGAAGCCACAGTGAGAATGGAAACGGAGGTCAGACCGGGTGACTGAGGAGAGGTGGAGAGAAGAGGACGCTGCTGGCTGGCGAGCATGTTGGGGTGTAGGTTGGGGTGCACTCTGCCATCTCGGGGCTTCGAACAGAACCGATTATGGGGAAGGACACTGGGGCTTGAGACGGAAATCTGTCTGCTACTTGAAAAGTCTGCTTCAGAGATAGAGTCTGTGCTGTCAGCTTCTGAAATGCATTGTCCAGGTTTTGACCAAAGATTCTGAAGCTGGTGTGTAAACACAAAAAAATATTATACAGATTATTAGAATTTAAAGGATAAAAAATAGGTGCCTTCCTTTTTAAAAAATTAAAAATGTTTTCATATAGTCTCAATGGAGGCAATGTTTTTTGGTCCTCGCTTGAAAAATAAGCTTGCTTTTTGATGACTACGAACTGAACATTTGCAGACGGAACAGATACCTGTGGGTTTAGGTGGAGAGGCCTTATCCGTTTAGGAGCTCACAGAGCAGAGGAAGTGGTTCATTGAATCAGGAACGGCATCGAGTGTAAATGACCGGACCTGTCTGGCACACGAGCAATTCAGTGGAGGGTGTGGAACGCACAGATGTGGAAGAGGAAGCCATTTATCTCCATCAAAGCTGAGCGGCGTGCTCTAGGACACGCCAAAGAGGAAGCCGAAGAAGCTAAACTATTTCGCAAGCATGTGGGGCTGTCCCTGTGATGGGACACAGACCATTTAGAGTTCCATTGCCACAGGTCACATGCAGAATGGCACACAGGAATGACAGCCCCCTCAGGCTTCACACCGCCTGGGCAGGGTATATAAGCGCCCCTGCACACTCACTGACAGACACACTCAGGATCTTGTCTTGAGCAGCAGAGACACTCACCCCACTGACACCATGAGCTACTTTGGCAGCTACTATGGAGGCCTGGGCTACGGCGGCTTTGGTGGCCTGGGCTACGGCTATGGAGGCTTTGGTGGCCTGGGCTATGGCTGTGGCTACAGAGGCTATGGCTACAGAGGCTATGGGTGTGGCTGCTGGCGCCCCTGCTGCTATGGAAGGTACTGGTCTTCTGGCTTCTACTGACTGAGCACATGATGACCTCCGACCTCCAGTGTGTGCACTTGGACTTCTGCCAGCCTGCTGCACCCAGAAGCACCGCCCACCCCCTGCAGGCTGCACCTCCTGCCTGCATCACTGCACTGCTGTCTGACATCCCAGCTTCCCATAGCCAGGGGAGGGAGGCTCAGGGACCTGGATGCTGGCAATGGCTGAGCCCTGGTCCTCGGGGTCCACCTCTGAGCAGGAGGGAGGGTCGTCCTGTTCCAGCCCAGCAGCATCTCTCCAGATCTGATGTCTGACAGTGACCTTCTCTGCCGGGGCCGGCCTCTTCTGAGCCTCGGTCCCTTTCCTCACTATGAATCCCTGGGCTGCGTCAACAGGACCGTCCTCTCCAGTGCTGGTTTCTTCCTGTGTCGCTGATGTTTATCAATAATTGGATGTTGTGTGCATTTCTGCCTCTTCTTCTTCCTTCCTGCCTTCTCTTCTACCTCCTCCCCCTCTTCCTCCTCTTCTCCACTATCTCTCGCTCCTCTTCCTCCTCCTCCTCTCTCCTTTCTTCCCAACCCAAACCTGGGGCTTTATGTCTAAAGGTAAAACGGCTCTGTGACGATAATCAAACTTCAGGTTAACGTTTTTAGTTTATGATTCCTTGGAAATCATATTGTTAATTTCAAAGCAAAGAATAGGGAGAAACTTCCTTTTGTATGTGAACTATTTCAGAACTCTTGAAAAAATAAAATATAAGAATTATATGAAAATGTTAAGAATTGCAACCTTCCGGAAATGGGTGTGTGCTATCAGCTGTACTGTTTAGTCTTTCTCATTTGGGTGTATTCAAAATATGTTAGAAAATAAAAATCTGAAATAAAAGCAAAAACCATATTCTTGGCCTCAAATATTTATTATTGTTTTAAATTTATGAAGAAAGAAAGAAGTCTGCATCCATTGTTGTATATCTCACGTAGAAATTAAATTAATAATAAAAGTCTCCTCAGAAACCCTGTTGAAGGTCAGATGGTTTCACTGGTGAATTCTTTCTATTTCAGAGAATAATAGAAACACCTGTAATTTTTTTCTGCAATATCTCAAAACAAAAACATAATGTCATCAGCAGGGAGAACTACAGGCCAGCATTTCTCACTAAGGCATGCACAACATTAAGACATGTGTAAAACTCCCCAGAACTTGTGACCAAATTGACCGTAGCCATGTATGAAATAGGCAATGTGTCAGGACCAAGGGAGTTCCACGTGAGGATGGAAGAAAAACTCACCATCAGGAAACCACGCTAATACACACCACACACAAAAATAAACTCAGAATGGATGAAACACTTAAATATAAATCGCCACACCATGAAAGTCCTAGAGGAGAACATAGGCAGGAAAACCTCAGGTATCACAAGCAGCAGCATCGTCACTGACAAGTCCCCTAGAGCAAGGCACATAAAGGAAAGAAGAAACAAACGGGATCTCATCAAATTACAAAGCTTCTGCATGGATAAAGAAAGCATCAGCAAAATGAAAAAAAAACAACTGTAAGGAAAATATATTTGTCAATGATAACTTAGACAAAGGTTATCTTCCTTAGATATAGGAAGAAGTCACAGGACTCCACACCAGGAGGACAAATGGTCCAATTAAAAAGTGGACAAAGGCCTGAAAAGACATTTTTCTAAGGAGGACATACAGAGGGCCTAGAGACATGTGAAAAGATGCTCAGCATCACTAGCCATCAGAGAGATGCGAATGAAAACCACACAAAACACCACTTCGCACCAGTCAGAATGGCCATCATAACCAAATCAACTTCCAACAAGTGTTGGAAGAAAAGGGAGAAAAGGGAACCCTAGTGCACTGTTGGTGGGATTGCAGACTGGCACGGCCACTGTGGAAAACAGTGTAGAGTTTCCTCAGAAAAGTAAAAATGAAACGGCCTTTTGACCCCGCAATTCTACTTCTGGGATTATACCCTAGGAAATGTGAAACACCGATTCTAAAGCATCTATACACCCGATGTTCATGGCAGCACAATTTACAATACAGAAGTGCTGGAAGCAACCTAGCTGCTCACCAGTAAATCAATGCATCAAAAAACTATGGTCCATTTGCACAGTGGAATTCTACGCAGCAGAAAGAAATAAGGAGCTCCTACTCTTTGTGAGAGCATGGATGGAACTGGAGAGCATCACGCTAAGTGAAATAAGCCAAGTGGTGAAAGACAAATACCATATGATCTCACCTATAAGTGGAACCTCACCAACAAAACAAACAAGCAAAATATAACCAGAGATATAAAAATTAAGAACAAACTAACAGTAACCAGAGGGGAGGCTGGAGAAGGTAATGGTGCAAAGAAGGGGGAGGGTCCTAAAGGAACAAGCATGAAGGACCCAGGGTCAAAGACAAAAGGTGTAGGGGGGACTGAGTGTGGGAGTTGAGGGTGGGGAGGGAAGGGGAGAGTAATGGGGGGAAATGGAGACAACTGTAAATGCACAACAATGAAAAGTAAGTAAATAAATCACAAACATAAGTTAATACATTAGTTGAGTAAATACCCAAAACAGAATCCATCCACAGATAGTTTCAGCCTGTTAACTCTAATGTCCTTGTTACATCTGAGCCTGATTCTGGTGATTAGTTGCTGAGTGTTTTTTCTTGCCTTTTGGCTTTTCATAAATAACATGAATATTTACATTCTTGTTGTGGCTGAAAGTCAGAGGTTGCTTTGTTGGGTGGTTGGCAGCCAGGCACATTCTTGCCTTCAGTGTGAGGGTGGGTGTCAGCCTGCTCCCTAGGTGCGTGGAGAAGGCAGATTCTCTAGTTGGCACTGAAATCCCATCCCGGGAGCCCCTGGTCTGAGGCTCTAAGATGATTAANTGATTAGTTGCTGAGTGTTTTTTCTTGCCTTTTGGCTTTTCATAAATAACATGAATATTTACATTCTTGTTGTGGCTGAAAGTCAGAGGTTGCTTTGTTGGGTGGTTGGCAGCCAGGCACATTCTTGCCTTCAGTGTGAGGGTGGGTGTCAGCCTGCCCCCTAGGTGCGTGGAGAAGGCAGATTCTCCAGTTGGCACTGAAATCCCATCCCGGGAGCCCCTGGTCTGAGGCTCTAAGATGATTAATCAAATTATCCAGAATCTGCATGAAGCAGGGTCACGGGGGTGGAGCCTGGATCAAACACCTTCAGCATCATGGGTTTCCAGACCATCTGTCACCTCTTGTCTGCTTGGCTGCTGCGTCTGTGGGTGCCCTTGTTCTGTACCATCACCATGGGACACTTTTTCTTTTCCCTTTGCAACAAATTATCTTTTTTGAAGTGGCTCTAGTCTCTGTTTATTTAACTACATTGTGGCCCCAGTTCACTGTGAATTCCTCCCGGATTCCTTCTGGACAGACAGTGCTACAGTATGGGTCTACGTCTGTCCTCACACCCCAGGGACAGCAGTGCAGTGCCTCAAGGATCTGCCTGCCCCAGTGTTAATTGCCTGGCTGTGCGGAGCGGTGCTCGTTGTTATTTAGGATATTTAATCTATTAACTTCCAGCTTAGCTAGACCAGAAAAAAAGAAACTAATAAACAATGTGGAATTCAAGTGCCATAAAAACTTAGGGTCGATTTCAAACTCTGAGACTTGTTCACTAAACCTAACAACAGATTTGCTCAGCCAGCTGTGGGGGGGGGGGGAGGAGGGAGGGGCAGACCCTGGGGGTCATCCACAGGCTCTTGTGGGTCCCCTCTGAGCTGCCCAGGCAGGACAAGCATGCGAGTCCACCCCACAACTAACTAACAGGACAAGAGTAGGTTTCCAGTTGTAAGTATGCAAAACACAGTTCATTTTGAAATTACTATTTATTAATTACTGCATTCTTGATTGTTGTTACTGTTGACCTACTTCTACCCACCCCTGCATTCTTCTTAGTCTGATGGATCCTGACAAAAACCGGCCTATGTTTTAATGGTGGACAGCCTTTCTCCCTGAGCACAGGGAAGGCTCCAAGAAGGAGAATAGCAGCGGTCAGGGTCCTTGGATAAGGCATTTGCCTCTCCTGCTGTGCTGCAGAGTGTCCATAGCATTGCAATTGGAAATCAATGCTTTGGGGGCCTCTGCCCAATGCAAGGTGTGTCCTGCATCAGAGTATCTTGGGAGAGCGCCACCTCGGAGGTCCAGGTGCCCAGAGGGAGCCTGCCCCAGGAGCCTGCCCTAGGACTGGGTGGCAGGGTGACGCTTGCTGGTTTACTGTGACTGTGTGTCCTCAGCGGGACCTCGGGACACTGAGATGCTCCGATTCCCAATGGCCTTTTATTCTTACAATATCAACTATAATGGGACACACTCAGAGAAAAGAAAACAAAGGCAATGAAATAATAATGTGCGAGGTAAAGAATGTCTTAGGTAGAACAAGAAAAATAAACGTAGCAGAAAAAGGCAAGTAAGCTGGCTGCCACACCCCAGTGTCTGTTCACAGACAGACACTGTATTAAAGTGGAAAACTGCTGACCAGACACTGGGTGGAAATGTTTTCATCACACAAATCGGACAGACACCAGCACCCCACAATGCAAAGAACTGCCCATCAACAATACAAATACTGGTTTAAAAGCCCAGATAAACCAGAAAAACGCAGCAGACCAGGCACTTGGGAAGGAAGGATGTGTAGATGGCCCGTAAACATTTGCAAGGATGCCCGTTGTCACTGCAAGCCGAATGAACACAGTATTAGGCGGTCGGTGACATCAGTGAGAAGCTGAGACTGGGAGCCTGACAGTGGCCGGTGTGGGTGGGACTGTGCAGCCACCGCCACCCCGCAGGATGCTGCTGGCTCTGGGGACACAGCGAGGGCTTTGGCCAACTGTCTGGCAGTTCCTGTCCCCTGTGTGTGTGTCACACTGGGGGCAGGCCATCTAGGGAAACACAGAAAGATCCCTGTGAAAAGGCAGGCATCTAGGGCATCCACATATGACAGCCAGGAAAAAGGAAGGAAGGGGAAACAAAGAAAGAAAAGAGCCTTGTCAGGAGCCCAGTTCCCGGAGCCGCGGGCGCCGCAGCAGTGGGAGCCACGCCGAGCCCCCGGGCAGCAGCCGACACGCGTCTCCCAGAGACCTCGGGGCTGGGCGGGGCAGCGGGCTGGGCCCCTGTGTGAGCCCATGCAGGGGGCAGGGGAGAAGGCCAGATTCGGAGGGGCGAAGTTACTCAGTGGGGTCGAGAGAGAGACTGGGGGCGTTGGAGTTTGATCGTTCAAGGTGACCTGTGAAGATAGGCACGGTGTTGTTAACTCTTACATTTGATGTGTTACAATACACTCGGAACAACAGCACATAAAGGAGAGAATGGGCTGTATGTATTTCTTTCCTAAAGAAAGAAAGCGATTTGAGCCGATTCCTTCTTCAAGTCCCCAGGCATTCGCAGAGCCACCCGTGGCGGCGAGAGACATGGCCCTCAGAGGTAAGACTGTGGGAAGGCGTCTCCTCGGTCCAGCCCTCCCTCTCCCAGCCTCCCCTGCAGGCTGGTCACTGCCCAGCAGTCAGCAAACCCACCCCGGGTCCAGGCATTTGGGAACTTCTTAAAAACTCAACGAGAGATGAACCGAATATTTGATGTCATGAAAAGCTAACAAGAATTTCAGATACTTCATTAGGTTAATAGAACATCTGGAGGTGCTGAACAGGTTTGGGGCTGCCTCAGGGGTGGGTGATTAGCTTCGGTGGGTAAGTCAAAGGAATTTTCGTCTTCAATCAGTATTTCCCCAAACCCCGCCTTTTTCATGACACATATGTGTTTCTGAGATCCTGAAAATATTTCCAGTGTTAAGAGTCCCGAACTAAATTGTCCGAGGTCTTTGGAGATGAGATACACTTCAAGATCAAAGATCCTCGTGAATATTTAACATTTGAGTAGACTAGTTCACTATTTTTGGAAAGCACCAAATGAGCACACAACAGGCGAGGAGGACACAGAGGCGGCAGTACTGTGGTGGGAGGGAGGCGGATGTGCCCGTGTGCTGGCAAGGGTGACACAGGAGCGCTCGGGGCCAAGAGAAGGTGCAGCTGGTTCTCTGCCAGACCCCCTCCCGGGCCTGTGGAGGGGGGAGGGGCCCAGGGCTGAGCGGGAACAGACTGAATTCCAGGGCCTGTCCCCGGGTCGAGGGGAGGCAGGATGGGGCACTGGGGACCATGGGGAGCAGTGTGATCTGCATTTTTGGTGGTGTGGTGAACAGGGCATGTGCCAGCCAGGAGAGAGGATGTGTGCACCGGGGTTTGAACAGTGTGTGGGCTGCTTTAGGGTAGATGTTTGCTCCCTGCAACCCGCCTTCCAGACTTGAACATGATCACCCCGTGATGTTGGTGCAAGTACGTTTTATTTCCCAACTGGTATGTGAAACCCAAAAGAGGATATTGTTCGTGATTGACAACGTTAGGGAACAACAGAAAAGGATGGTTGTATTTCCACGTTTCAGCCCCAATTCTGTCTGAGTGTTCCCAGGGGGCAGGGGATGCCTTCAGCCTCTCCCTCGAGTCTGGGCTGTGAAAAGCAGCCACCCGTAGAAGTGTCGGGTGCCTTTGAAAGCACAGGGTTATTTCTTGCCTTGGTTTGCGCAACCTGTTTCATTTAGCTCTCAGTGAGGCATAGTAATTCAAGGAAACCCACAGATGAAGCAATACTTAGTTTTAAAACACAACACTCTCAAATGAGGCTGCGTGTTACCCAATGTGCTTGGCCAGGAAGAACACCATGCAGTCTGGTATGTCCAGGCTTTGAAGATGCAGCAGTTTCTTCTCATAAAAGAGATGTGATATGTTTAAGGGCACCGGTGTGACCCGAAACACTTTAACAAGAACAAGGACGTCACCCTCAGATGCTGGGATTGCATCAGCTGGGATCGCACCTGAAGACGCAGTGAAGGAGGCACGTGTTCGACCGCACGCCCTGGGCAGGGTATATAAGCGCCCCTGCACACTCACTGACAGACACACTCAGGATCTTGTCTTGAGCAGCAGACACACTCACCCCACTGACACCATGAGCTACTACGGTAGCTACTATGGAAGCCTGGGCTACGGCGGCTTTGGTGGCCTGGGCTACGGCTATGGTGGCTTTGGTGGCCTGGGCTCTGGCTATGGTGGCTTTGGTGGCCTGGGCTCTGGCTATGGTGGCTTTGGTGGCCTGGGCTATGGCTCTGGACGTGACTATGGAGGCTATAGACATGGTTGCTGGCGTCCATCAGTCTATGGGGGATACGGAGTCTATGGTATTTACTAAAAAGTTGCTAAAAGTGGTCGCAGTTGGGAAATTTCCCAAAGTCTTTGGTTGCTACCTTGTGCTTTCATTCCTGAAATATTCACCCCCCTTCTTGCTGAGAGCTGTGTATTGGTCATCGACCTGAGTCTGTGGACACCTGGGACATTCCACCCAGAAAGCCATCATCCAGATGTACATTCCTCACAGATTACCATTGCATCTGAACACATTTTCATTTACGATTCTGGTCACCACGACTCTGATCTTATCTGACTAGCTAGATGCCAGAGAGCACTTGTTTTTGCTCTTGTCTAATAAATTGATCACTTAAAATATAAAAAATTGGCTTATCATGATGTTTCTAATCTTGTTGTTTGGCATGGTATCATACAGATGTTTCTAGTTCAGTGTGCTGTAGAAGTGTGAGAGTGTATAGGGTCGAGGTAAGGCTGAATGAAAATAACTTGCCCCGTCCCCGCACTTAGGGCATCCGCCTCCTTACGCCTTCCTTGGGATCTCCCGGAAGTTCGGAGGATGTGTCGTTGCCACAGGACATCCTTCTGTGCCGCTTTGCTGTGAGGCAAATATCTCCTTCGTGTGCCTGTGTGTTAAGAGCAGTTTCAGGGCCCCAGCAAACTAGAGAGCAGGTGAGGGGTGTCCCACACACCTTTGTCCACAGGCACCACCTGCCCCATCACTCGTGTCTCCCACCAGACCGATGGATGCAGAAGCCCAGAGTTACTGGTGCACCTTCAGCTCCTTCTTGGTGCTGCGCCCTGTGGGTTTGGACAAGCAGGTAACGCTGGGCTCCCACCATAACAACACACAGTGTGTTTTCCCTGTGGCTCATCGCCTCTGTGCTTCTGCTGTGTGTCCCTGCCCGGCCACCCCCTGCCCAGCCACCCCCTGCCCCTGCTCAACATCTGGCCGGGACCCCTGGCCTGGGAGAGGTGCCTTTGCTCTTTCGCAGCCAGTGTCCTGACGCGGAGGAGGGGCGGTCAGGACGCGCCGCCCACTCCCCGGGCAGAGTGACCCCTCCGTAGCTGGCATCCGCGAGGTCCCCAGGCTGGTCTGCGGAGCTCAGCCACGGGCATGGGAGGTTGGGGGAGGGGCTCTGGGGACGACAGCAGTGGCCATAAGTGCCCCACCCCGTGTCCTTCCACGTCCCCTTGGAGGGCTCTTCCTGGTGCACAGATGTCCTCACGAACAGACACAGGCATGAAGTCTACCCTTGTGGGCATGTGAGACGTCTCCCCACTGGTCAGCGCCTCTCTGGGCTGTCAGCCGGGTCAGGGTCCCGAGTCCGGCCCCCTTCCTTTTGTGTCCGTGTGCACCCAGAAAGGTCATCATGCGCCCAAAGGGACTTCCATTCAGGCTCCTTCCACTGGGTCGCCGCATGGAGCCAACGCTCGGAACGTGGACCTCGCAGTGGGTGGGGCGCTCCTGGGGGCCTCGCCGACTGGTCAGTCCCAGGACGGCCTGTTCCACGGCGTGTCCAATGTGGCCAGTCTGGACCCTGCACTGGTCACCCCCATGGGGGAACCGTTTGTGGTTTACCTGCATTGGCGTTTTGATTTCAAATCCGAAAGCTGCACAAGGGGAGGGAGAGAACAAAGCAGAGTGGGAGACCTCCCAGGCCAGGGCCCCTGCTCCCCTGGTGGTGGGGGGGCTGGGTGAGAGGGGAGCGAGCGAGTGTCCCTGAGGGGTTAGACCCGGAGGCTTCGCTCCCGAGGACCCGCCAACCTGCCCAGGACACCGCCTTCCAGCGAGGTAATGCTGGCCCGTCCCAACCCCCCGGATGAAGCTGAAGTTCTTCCCATTATTGTCTGACGCTTCATGCGGAAGGGGCCGTGGAGTGGCCCGCAGCTAGCTGTAATTGCTCTCTATGTGATTTACGTCTCTGATTTTTAATCTCTCGTCGTTTGAAATTAAACAGCATGCAAAGCAGTGTGATCTTGGAGGGATGTAAGTACCCAGAAAGCTGAGGGCATTTGAAGCTCGCCCTGATAAACACAGTCGCCGGCCTTTCAGAGAACGAGCCCTCGGACTGTGTGACACGTGACCGCTCAGCCCAGTGTCCCCAGGCCAGCTGTGCACCTGGGCGCCGTGCCTGTTCCGGCGAAATGCTGGCCTTCCTGGAAGGCCTTCTCTGATTTTTGATCTGAACAGTGCAGAAGCTTTTCCATTTCCTTTGTGCCCAGACACAATTAGCGACTGTCCTGAACGCAACGGCTTTCAGAAGCTCATCACAAAAGCTACGTTGATGTTCTTGCTTTGATTGTTGAAAGATTGGGGGTCGGAAACATATTTTTCTAAACTGCAATCACTAGAAATGGCTCTGTTGGGAGAATCTTGTTTATGTCTGTTACAGCCACACAGCGCTCGACCACGTGGTTCCTCTTGATGAGAGTGGAGGGGAAAACTCCTGATTGAAAATGCAGGTCTTCATTTTGAGGAGGCGTGGGAACATTCGGGGGCCCTGGTGTGCTAGCGAAGAGCGTGCATCGTGTAGGATCCGGTGTAAATGTTAAAGGGTGAAATTGGAGGGAGAATAATTGCCTGAAACATGGACACAAAAGGAAAACTTCTTACCTCCCCCGAGAGGGTTTTAGCGCGACGACCGTCGTGATCACCTCGCAGCGCTGAACTCTGTTGGTCGCGAGAAATTTAATGATGCAAATCAATATAAAAACCCTTTGACCAATGAAAAACGCTCTCTGACTTTGAAAAGGCAGTTTAGGGAATTTATTATCATATATGTATATAGAATATTAATTCAGGCTCCCTTATCCATTTCTCAAGGTTGAGTGAAGGGTGTGTGTGTGTTTAACACATACAGGGTCTGGCCCCCCAAACACCCCTTCCTTGTTACAAAATCTTTTATTACAAAATCGTCAGCCTGGAACTGTGTAACACAACAGCATGACACTCAAGCACGCCATGTGACATGTCAGGCGAAGTGTTCAGAGTAAAACTGTAGGCTCCCGCACCCACCTCGTCACCCTTGCGGCTACACCCAAGCCAGCGTCGCTTCTGCCGGCCCCGAACGTGCGCGCACAGGCTCTCCGCAGGTGTCATTGCCCGCCTCCCAGTTCGGAGGGCCAGGCAAAGCTGTGGCTCTGTCTGTGGCTCTGTCTGTGGCTCTAGCCAAGAACTTGGGGACTCTGAGCTTCCTGTCGGTGCGGTTTTGGTTGTGCTGCTGCCAAGCACCTGCTGCGGGCTCTAGACACCGTGCGCATTCGTGGTCCAGGTGCCGGGACCCACACAGCCACGCGGGCCAGATCTGGGCGGGGCCTCCCGCGTCTCCTCTCTGAGGTCCGCCCCCAGTGACCTTTCCGGAAGCACACCTGCTCTGCGCTGCCTCCTTCTATGCCTGCATTCACCTGTTTTCTAATGTCCCTCGTCAGCATCTGGCACCGGCACTGGGACTGTCCCTCTGCTCTGCTCTGGTTTGCAGGACTCGCAGCCGCCCTCACCCTGTCGTTCCTCTGTTCAGACGGCTCCTCAGGTGGCTTCCCGGCCTGGTAGGCGACGCTGCTGTTACCAACCAAACGAGGCTGGGGCGGAGAAACAGAAGCCAGTTCGGTCAGAGTCAGTTCGCAGCGGAGCGGGGACCGTGACGCTGGGCCCCAGCAGCTGGGAAGCTCAGTAAAATTAACCGAAAGAACCTGCGTGACTCCCTGAACAGCCCGCAGTCTTCCTCCCACAGCTGCCTTTGTCCTCGGCTCCGATGGGGCGCCCCCACTTTTCATAATGAGATCGGTCAGCTTTAACACGCCCACTCTCCTCCCTGCTGGGATGCCCCCGCCCCACAGGTCCCCGACGACGTCTCAGATGGAGGCCCCCACCTGACTGCCGAGGGGCCTCTGTCCCTCCCATAGCTTGGCCTTCTCCTCACACTTGCTTGTTCCCGTGGGTGCTGTGCGCTCACACAGACCCCACGTGGGCAGGGACTCGTCCACTGCACTGTCCCACGGACCCTCGGTGCCCAGAGTGGCACCTGGCCCACAGGAAGTGCTTCACAAAATAGGGACTGAGGAAACCCGTGACAACAGTCACCTGTTGGTTTTTATTCCTCTGCCAGATTCTCTGTCAAATTAAGAGTGCTGTTAATCACAATATAATCTTTGTTTTTATTGTTGTTCAAATACCGTTGTCTCCACCCCCCCCCACTCTACCCCCCCACCCCCTCCCACCCTCTGTCCTGCCCTCCTTTGTCTTCGTCTGGTGCTGGCGAAAGAGCAGACACATAGGTCAACTCTTAGTGGACCTGTGAGAGCCCAGAAATAAGCTCACGTCTCTACAGTAGATTCATAGTCAGCAAAGGCGGAAGAAGTATAAAATGGAGTAAAAACAGCCTCTTCTACAAGTGGTGTTGGGAGATCTGGACAGATACGTGCAAAAAACTGAAACTCGGTCACCGACTTACACCGCACACAAAAGAAACTCAAGGTAGATGAGAGACTTAAATATAAGTGTGACACCGTGAAAGTCCTAGAGGAGAACATCGGCAGGAAAACCTCAGGTATCACAGGCAGCAGCACCTTCACTGATACGTCCCCTAGAGCAAGGCACATAAAGGAAAGAAGAAACAAATGGGATCTCATCAAATTACAAAGCTTCTGCATGGCTAAAGAAAGCACCAACAAAATGAAAAAAGAACCAACTGTAAGAAAACTGAATTTGGCAATGATACCTCACACAAGGGTTTGGTCTGCAAAATGCATAAAGAACTCACAGGACTCCACGACAGGAAGACAAACAACACAATCAAAAAGTGGGCAAAGGACCTGAAAAGACACTTCTCCAAGGAGGACACGCAGAGAGCTCAGAGCTATAACAGGATGCTCAGTATCACCAGCCATCAGAGAGATGCAAATGAAAACCACAGTGAGACACCACTTCACACCGGTCAGAAAGGCCATCGTAATCAAATCAACAAACAGCAAGTGCTGGAGGGGATGCGGAGAAAGGGGGACCCTGGTGCACTGTTAGTGGGATTGCAGGCTGGTGCAGCCGCTGTGCAAAACAGTATGGAGTTTCCTCAAAGAACTAAAAATGGAATTATAATATAATTCCATTAATGAAAAACAAGCATTTGTTTTCATTTTAAGCATCTTTCATTTCACCTCTGCTAGGCCTGATGTGCCCGCCACACCCAAGCTTCAGAGGACGAGAGACAGCCAGCCGTTGCTATCGCAGTGAGTAGGCGAAAAGTGCGCTGGAGAGCTGGGATCGCTGCTGCGGGTCCTGAACTCATGAGCTGTGGGACCACAGAGGCAAGTTCAAAGGTAGAGTGCTCTCAGCCTAAGCCCCAGTCCCTGCGCCTGAGAACATGTGACACGGTGGTTGGGAAAGCCACCAGCATGCCGCTCTAACTGCGCCGCCCACGGAGCACCCCTGAGTGTACACGGAACAAGAGCCGCGCTGACCCCCGGGGGCTGAGGGAGAGGGCTGTGCGGGTTCACCAGCCTGCCCCGGTGGCTGCGGGTCGGCTTAGGCAAGTGGGTGAGAGGCCCCTCCCACCTGCCTCCCCTCCTCCCCTGGGCTAGAGCAGGTGAGCTCTCCCTGTGACTTGGGGTGTGGCAGCAGTACAGACACCGGCGGGGACACCGGACACCCATGCCCAGCACTGGGGCTCTCCTAATTCTGTCTCCTTTTTCTGGCCAAAGCTGGATGAGGCATAGCTGAACCAGAGTCAGTGGGGAGGACACGACCGAGATCTGGGTGGAGAGCGCATCGCGAGAGGGGCCAACCCCGCCTCCTGCCCCGGACCCCACAGTCTAGGGTTCTCCTCCATGGGGGGTTCTGGGTGGGGCCCCCAGGGTGGCCTCTCGTGTCCTCAGGGAAGCCAGACCAGATGCTGCATGACCTGAGACATGTGAATCTCAGATCAACACAAATATGTCTTAAAGATAAGAATGAGCAAAACATCGCATGGAATATATTTATACCCCAATTTTTCATTTATCTGAAATGCACGTTTAATCGGAACTCCGTGTTTTTGTCTGCACAGCACAGTGCCCTTCCCAACACGGCCTTTCCCCTGGTATTTTCCTGTTGGAAGGATGTTCCCAAATGTGTCTACAGAGGCAACCGGACTCAGTGGTTCTGATCCGCAGACTGGGATCCTCCCGCAGGCCCCCGCTGCTTCCCGACCTCCGCCCTGGACTTTTCCATCTACCCGCACTCCAAGACTGGAAAGCCAGTCCTGAAAACAGTCCCCCAACTCTCTCCTCTGCTCCTTAATTGATTGCTAGTTACCCTTCCTTCTGGCACTGAAACCTTCCTCCACGAGCTCCCATCGTCTTCATCCCGAGTCTGCTCCTCTTCGCGTCTTTTCATCTCATCCTCCAAATGGTTTCTACGCGTTTTTGTCTCACCCAGCGGTGGATCCACTCATGTGTTCAGCCCTTACCTTAGTGGTTAGAGAGCCAGAAACCCAGACTGCTTGGGTGGCAATATCAACTCAACTGTTGATTAAATATATGATTTGGTGCAATTCATTTGACCTCATTAATTCTCATTTCTGTTACTCGCAAATGAAGATGATTTGATTGTTTTTCCTGTAACACGGCGAGGATTTAATGAGCTAATGTTGGCAAAGCACAGAAGAACGGTCAGACATGGGATAAACAATAGACGTTCG
The DNA here is from genome assembly GCF_014824575.4 of Sturnira hondurensis. Taxonomy (NCBI): domain Eukaryota; kingdom Metazoa; phylum Chordata; class Mammalia; order Chiroptera; family Phyllostomidae; genus Sturnira; species Sturnira hondurensis. Next base: position 239,049 of record NW_028093029.1, read on the forward strand.
CTTTAACTACTATTATTACCTCTAGGTGTTTATCTCCTCGCAATAACTTTTTTCTCTATTTGGTTCAATAGAAACACTACCTCAACCCCTCAAGGCCCAGCATACAAAACTTACTCTTATATCACGGTTTAGAAAGAAAAGAGCCAGTCTGGGATCAACGATATTCTCTCCACATGTTTTATTTTTTCTACAACTGCGCTTGTTAGTCACTGTGACGTCGGCTTGCCTTTCCTGCTCAGTAGCCAGGGCTCCTGTGGAGTCTGTGTTTACCCAGCCTCAGGCACCTGCACCGCCCACGCTCATCCCGCTCCCGGGTGCACAATCTTACTTTCTCCTTTCACTCCCGGCTGGACAACTCGATGCCTATTGAACTGATGTGTTCCCCTTGTAAGCTGTGTTTATTCTATGCTGCACTTTTATGGTGAAATTGTAACTAAGATAATTTGCTAAATACTTCTAAGCAGCTCACCTGGAACACCAGGTGGCTTCCTAGGTGCACAGGGAACGCACAACACAGGGCAGCAAATTACTGGAACCCCGTCCCACAGGTCCCTGCACCAGAGCCCGAGGCCCAGACTCCACTCTCTCCACCCGTCTCCTCCAAGGCTTGGTCCTGAGTCTCAGGAGAGCGGAGACGTGAGAGGGAATTTCTAGGCCATCGCCACTGTCTTCCTGGCGTGTGATATACAATAGTACCGTGGTTTAACGGTGGTGTCCCACGGGAGGGAGTTTGTGTGGGTACCACCGGTGTATCTGCCTGGAGAACCCTGGGGGACACACCGCGAACGGTCGCTCTGGTTTTCCGCGGAGCAGCGATTCTCGCTGTGCAGCAGGAGTTGGTAAAACCTGGGACACCGACGAGTTCTTTGGGGCCCTGTCCTCTTTGCCCTTAGAGTGTCAGGTAAAAAAAGTGACAATAGCCACCTGGTGTGAATAAATCGAAATCAGACCTGTGTTTTAAATCAGGTTGGCAAAAATGACGCATTTTGGTGTGCTGCAGGATGGCAGTAGTCGATGTGCCCTGAAGTGAAAAAGGCTGAAAACCGCAGCTCCAGGGGATGGAAATCCCCCCGAATCCGATCAGATCCCCACATAACACTCGGGGCCACGACACAGGATACGGTGAGAACAATCGGGGTGTTTCCGGGGCTCCGGGAGGAGGGCAGGCTGTGTGTCGTTCCTAACCCCTCCCTGGGATGGCGTGTGCACGCATGCTCACACACACACACACACACGTGTGCACCGGGAGGAAGTGAAGGGACAGATCTGGACTAGATGTGTGGTGTCAAGAGGACAGGCTCACGTGTGGTGACAGTGACAGACTGGGAGCCTGCGTGAGTGAGCTCCTAGGAGCAGACGGGGCAGGGGATGGGCCGAGATGACAGGACTCGGTTGCAGAGTCGGCAAAGATCCGAACCTCTACGAAAGTGACGCCCCAGCTTTCAGCTGATCTCAGCGTGTTGTAGGAAACCTCTAGAGAAAGGTCTGCCCTACTCCCTCCCGGAAAGCTCTCTGAACCGGCCGTGCAGCCGCGTGAGAAATGCCCGGGCCCTCGCGTCTGCTTCCCCAAGTTCAAACCCAGCCCGCTCAACCTAGCAGCTGCGGTGCCCGTGCTGTGCTGACCGCTCTGCTCGCTAAGCCCTCTGAGAACCGAGGGCAATCGTGGTGCCAGCCTCACAGGAAGATCACGTCAGTGAGTTCACGCATCCAAAGTTCACGCTACATAGCAAGTGTGAACAAACGCCATTCTCCCCATTATTATCGCCAAGGTGAGAGCTGTGTGTGCCCACAGGTCGGCGAGGTGGCGAGCCCTTCACCAGAGGTCGGCCGTGCGTCCTGACTTGCACCCAGAACGTCTCCTTGTGCAGACTGTCGGAAGCACTCCCGCACAGCTAGCGACCCCGGCAATCTCCCGAAATTCGGCTGCGCTGCTCTCTCACATCATGGAATGAGCTTACAGGAACCCAACCAGGGTCAGGTAGAAGCACAGGCTTTGAGGATGGAGCCACCTCGAACAGGCGCCCACTGGCCAAGGGAACACGGAGTTAACATGCGCTAACGTGTGGCAGGCCCCCCTTGCTGGCATCAAGGGGACAGGGAAGGGTTTGGGGGACCTGGGGCCATTTGCCATGTGAAGGCCGTCGGCTTCACCGTGCCCACTTCGGAGGACTTGTCCAGCCACTGTGTGGAGCAACACCGGAGCTCAAGTGTCTCAGCTTTGCTGCCCCACTGGGTTCATCTCTGCGGCAGAGACCGAGCTCGGGTCGCCGAGGGCCGGGCGGCCGCTGCAGCGTAGCCAGGGCACCGCAAATGCAGTGGGTTAACCCACTGTTTGTGTCCTGGCCGCGGCGATGAGGACTCGGGATGGCAAGGTGAGGGCAATACTCTGGCTTCTGTCTGGTCAGGAAGGGACTCCGCCCTCAGAGATCAATTCAACACCCACGAACGAGCTGCTAACATCTCGTGCTCATTGACTTAGTACCACCTTTGTCCCATCATTGGGAACAATTTTGACATTTGTAGATTGGGGTCTTTACAGAGACATTTTTCACCCTCAAATAACTGCAGTGTGACTCATTCAGTATTTGTGGAATAAAGTTCAATTCTGATGCCTGACGGATCACGTTGCAGTTTTCCGGGCTGCTTAACCCCCACCTCGGATGGGTCCTATGGGAGGACGTTTCCACGGGGAGGGAGAAATAGCCTCGTGAGGCAGCCTCGGGCCTGAGAGGAGCCGACCCAGTCATGTTTGGAGGAACTTTCACCGTGGTGCTCTTCCTGACGACGGCGTGCTGTTGGTATAGGTGGCATTTTTAATTCTGGTATTTAAAACTAAAACCAGCAGATGAGCGGCTGGGCTTTGGGAGCACTGGCACAGGACGCCAGTGAGAGGCCAAGTCTCCGGCCATGAAAGCAGGTCCGTCCGAGCAGACGTTCAAGAAAGCTGATTTGCAACATGTAGAGCAATATTGTTATTTATTTTTCATTTTTTCTCTAATATTTTTGATGCACTAAATATTCGGGGTGTGGGCTGAGAAAATCTGTATTCATGGTAAAAGACACAGGAATAAGAGGAAATAGCAATCTCATCTCAATAAAGATTCAACAGCAAAGAAACACCAGGATTACGGCACCTCGTTCCCCCCCGCCCCCGTTCCGCCTGATTGATTGTGTTCATCTTCAGTTCAGAAAGTTGGTTTCACCTACAGCTCCCTCAGCTTTGTGCTCACGCTTGCACGGCGATGCTTTAACATTTGCTTGACCGTGACCCCAACACTCAGTTTATGTCCTTCACACGGGCTGTGTGAGGCATGACTTCCTCTGTGTTTTCACATTGAATCTACTTATTGTTGCAAAAAGCAATGATTTCTGAGTGTTATGCTTCTTTTGTGTCGAATGGATCTTCTAAATAAGCTGTGATTTCTTTTCTTTTTTTCTTTTTTGGTAACAATACGCGTCGTTCCCATGGACACCGTTCATCCTGACCTGGAGAGAGGGGCTTTTCCCGGTCGTTTAAATGGTGCAGCGGACACGATGATCTTTCAACTCTGAGCGGGAACGTGTCCCCCGGTTCCTTGTAGACACACCGATAGATCGTCTGTGGCGACTTCAGTGGTGATTTACCTGTGGAGTTCATTTGTCCAACTTTCCTTCCAGAGAGCGACACAGCCAGACATCACGCAGCCTTTCCGCAGCATGCTCACGTCCCCACGCCGTCCCCACGCCGCTGTCAGACCTGCTGCCCCTCGCTCCCTGCGTCTGTAGAATAAGGGGTGACTGGGGTGTTTTTACAACCTGTGACCTGCTTTTGCCATCACTGGGAAGCAGAGTTTCTTTAGGGAATAAAGCCAAGTGCCTTAAAAAGTATATTTTTTGATTAAGACAAATGACTTAGAATTCTTATTAGTATTACAGATTATTACCGAATATATATGCTTTCATAACTTTTTTAATTTTAATTTTTTAAATTTTTTAGCTATATGTTTCAATCGATTTTTTAAAAGATTTTATTTATTTATTTATTTATCTTTAGAGGGGAAGGAGAGAGGGAGAGAAACATCAATGTATGGTTGCCTTTTGTGCGTCCCCTGCTGGGAGTTGGCCTGCAGGGAACTGGCCTGCAACCCAGGCATGTGCCCTGACTGGGAATCGAACCGCGATCCTCTGGTTCTCAGGCCCGCGCTCAATCCACTGAGCTACACCAGCCGGGGCCCCATAACTTTTTATTTTATCATAAAAATATGTCTTAAATGTTGATTGTCTATCTCTCTCAGTTGTCTGATTACCTGATAGGTGACCTACAAAATCTGTAAGAAAAATACTACAATTTTCAAGTCAAACGCATTTCCCCAGCTTTGCAGAAAGTACGAAGCCATAAAAAATGCTGCAGTGTTCGCCGAAGAATCCAGAGAGTATTTAAATTCACGGCTTGCAATAACTTGGATTAACAAACTTTTATTTTCAAGACAGTTTCTTTCCCTTTATGAATTGACATTTGTTGCTAAAAATAAAATGGTGAACATACGCTTTTTGATGAGTTTGAGTTATACGGTGCTTAGCAGTTGAGCTGGCTGGCCTCAGATTTAATCGCCTGGGATCCATTTATTTGGATTTAAATTTTAAAAATATATCATTGAAGACAGCATAGTTTGCAACAACATAGAGAAACCCGGAGAACATTATGCTAAGTGAAATAAGCCAGGCACGAAGAGAAATACTTCATAATGTCACTTCGATGTGGAATCCAGAAACACCCACGGTAAGAGAGGACAATGGCGCTCGGGGTGGGGGCGGGGTCACAGGGGAAGGTCTGAGCCACTCGGTACGGGGCAGTGAGTCCTGGGGGCTCCGTGGGCAGCACAAGGATTTCGGCTAGCGATGTGCACTTGAGAGTCGCCAAGAGGGAGACTCTCCGGTGTTCTGACCATAAAAAGTGAGGAGGGTGATGAAGACACCCGTTAGCTTGATTATGACCATTGTTTTACAATATACATGCATATTAAAATATCACACTGTGCACCCTGAAGGTACGTGATGTTTATGATTTGCCAATCATGTCTCAATGAAGCCGTGAAAAGTTCATCACTTATACGTGCAGTGTCACTCGAAAGCCCCCTCCCCGTGTTGTGTGCGCACAGGTGGGGAGGAAGCCAGAGGCCCCTCCCTCCAAAAGTCCACTCAAGGTGCCGTCCCCTTGAGTGGCCAAGATCACTGTCAGTCTCACTGCCTTTCTTTATTTGTTTCATTCCTTTCTTTTTTAAAAAAGTATTTATTTATTTTTAGAGAGAGGGGAAGGGAGGGAGAAAGAAAGGGAGAGAAACATGAATGTGTGAGAGATACATCAATCAGTTGCCTCTGGATCCCCCCCCACTGGGGACCTGGCCTGCAACCCAGGCATGTGCCCTGACTGGGAATCGAACCAGCGACCTTTAGGTTTGCAGACTGGCGCTCAGTCCATTGAGCCACTGCCTTCCCTCATCATATCTGCTTTAGGTCACTTTGTCTTATCCCCTTACTCGTATTTCTTAGTCTTCCCTCTGATATTCCAATTAAACATGTCCTTTACGGAAAAAGACAATAAAGCATCCCTTTCCAACGTGTTTGCTTCCCAAATTCTCCCCACGGCCTCTAAATTAACGACAGAAAGAACACAGAACCAACTCAGATACCCTTTGGCAGAGCTGTCAGAAACCACGAGTGTCAACGAGAGCTCCAGGTTCTGTGTCTGCAGTGGAACAAATGCACAGGTGTGTTTGTATTTGATTTTGAATCATGTGCGGACCACCCCTGGCCAGCCATTTACCTGCAAAATTGGTCTGAGTCTTCATCAGTATCGTGTTAGGAGGAATGTATTCAGCCTTAGAGAGCTGAAAGGTTTTTGAGAATCAAACCGAAAAGCAGGGGAAAGAAGGAAAAGGAGTGTATTCCTTCCGTAAGCTGATAAAGCACTAAAGTTGAATGTTTCACCTTGCCTGTTTGCCTGCTGGAGCCCCTGAAATTATGAAGACACTGCTTTTTAACTGCGTTTCTCCTTTGGGTCCTCAGAAACCAACGTGAGAATTGCAGGGGAAACGGAAGGATGCTTTGCTAAAGTGCTTTCAGTCTTTCACGCGAGTGTTGGGAAATCGTCACCGGAGGAGGGGTGAGCTAGTTTCTCACAAGCACCTGCTTGCTCGCCAGGAATTAAGCTCAACATCCATCTTCCATCTCCTGTTTAAAACCAGCTTCTGGTAAGTTGAACAAACTCCTGTTTACACAAGCAATGTTCCAATACCACTGAGAAGTGCCCTGACTCGGGCTTGACATCCGTATTAATTTCCAAACCTAAGAGGAATCTCCTAGCCCTGTTAGCACTTGTCTGGTGCAATTCTTCCCTGCTCTGCTGTTGCCTGTATTTTTAGAGACCACTCTACTGAAGGACGACTGGGGTGCAGAAGCCGTCGGCGAATCCTGTCGGAGTCGGGCGCCCCTCCGTGAAACCATCACCACGCCCGGTGCCATGAACACACCCATCGCCCAGGCTGCCTCCACCCTTGGGGTGAGGATGACGATGGTGATGACGACAATGACACTGAAAATGGTTTACCCTCTTAGCAGATTTTAAGGAAACGATAGAGCATCGTTCACTGCAGCACCATGCAGACCTCTAGGATTTAGTCACATTTCATGGCTAACACTCGTCACCCTCTGCCGGACACCCTCCTCCCACTTCGGTCTCAACCCCCAGGACCCCCGTTCTATGAGTTCGAGTCCGACAGGCTCCTCGTTTAAGTGGATCCTGTGGCATTTGTCCTTCTGCGTCTCTTCAATTAGCATCATGTCCTCCAGTTCATCCACGTGGTCCCGATGGTGTGATTTCCTTCTTTTAAAAGGCTGACTAACATTCTTTCTCTGTGCACGCCGCCTGTTCTTCATCCATGCACCTGCCGACGGGTGTGCAGGTCACTCTGACGTCATGGGCGTGGCTAATGGTGCTCAGCAAACCAGAGGGTGGAGGAGGCTGCTGCTGCATTGAGTGCAGGTGTGGCGCCGTCTGCATCCCCACCAACAGTGCGCAGGTGCCCTTTCTCCGCCCTCGCCAACACCTGTGCGTTGATTTACCGATGACGACCATTCTGACAGGTGCGAGGTGATGCCTCATTGATCTCTCCTCAACTGTCTTTCAGTCCAAGGTGTGCAAGTTCATCTTGAAAAAGTTCCCAGGAACCTGAGATTGCTTCTGTGGACACCCAGTGACCCCTAGCCGACCCAGGTTGAATAAGAATTTTGCTTCTCCTACTGGGAGGGGGAGAGAGAGCATGGGCTGTTACCTGAGGGAACGGGAAATTGAGGAGCGGTCCCACTGGAAGGCGTGGCATGAGCCGCCGTCATGCCTCCCCCGTGGGCGGTCTCCATCGCAGGGGCATTCAACAAGGGAGTCTGGCGTTGTTAGCGGGTCACCAAATCCATTTACTGATGGCTATTTTCAGGCTTCTTTTCAGGCTTCTATTATTATAGAATAGAATGAAATTGGACGGGATCGAAATTTCACAGTCATCTCATACATTTGTTTCGAAAGTTGGTTCTGCGGTGGGGGGAGGAGAGAACCAGGCTTAGAAGGGAGATGTGGGTCTAGCAGGGGTCGGGGTCCCACAAATTGAAAGCCCCTGGTCCCCAAGACCTGCCCCCGTCACCCCGAGCTGACTGCCCTGGGAAGCACTGTGCCGGGAGCGGTGGGTGTTCTGCTAGGAGAACTGTCCTGAAGTGATGAAATGCTGTGGGAAGGGTCCATTTTGACCTGGCAGCCCCGGAGAACACGCGGCTTCCTGCGCAACGGAGAGCCGTTGTCCGCAGGCGCGGGGTCTGCGGGGCTGCCCTCCTGTCTCCGACTTCGCCTGAGCCCCGTGCCAGCTGCTTGAGAGCCACCGTCGCCCGTTCATCTCTGTGAACCCGTGGCTGCCACAGGCCCATCACAGAGTGACACTCGGTCCGTGTTGGCTGGCTCTCCACCCAGGAAACCCTTTGCTTTAGGACAAGCACAGTAAAGCCACTGAAAATGACAGTGGGAGGGACGCAACACTGGCCAGCTGCCTTCCTGCGGATAATAAATGGTTTCTAAAAATACATAACATCTCCTTTAATCCCTAGACGAATCCTGCCAAATACATGATTTTATCCAATTAAGAAAATGAAGAAGCTGAGCCTACAAGTAAAGTCACCAAAGTTCACTGGCTCACGTGGCAGAAAAGTCACCCCATGAAAGAAAATCTGTAATGAAAATAGTTAAGTAGATTTCTCAGGAATAACGCGTGGAGACCGAGAGACGAAACTGCGAGTCACTCTTCCCCACGGCCCGCTCAGTGGACACTCGGAATCTCGGTCACTCCATAAAAGTTGTCCGTCCTTCCTTCCTTCCCTCCTTCCTCCCCTCTTTTTTCTTTCTTTCCCTCACTCCCTCTCTTTCTTCCCTTCTCTCTTTCCTTTCTTTTTTGTCTTATCAGTTTAAGAACTTTAAAAAAACAACATTTTTATGTTTACTAGAGCTCATCATAAGTCTTATTCTTAATAGAGCTCATTTAACATACCAGATATAAAATGGTCTCACACCATTATAAAATGGCTGTGTGTGCATCATATTTAAAAATACAAGTATTGAGTAGTTATGCAGTCACATGGAAATGCAGGGTATCTTTGGAGACTAGGGGGGAGAACAAATAAACTAAATAAGTTCTAATTCCTTACAGTAGAGTTTGTACAAAATTGGCAGATTTCCTGATTTTTAAGGGACTAGAATGAATTTGCAGTCGATGGATCATAGCTTCATGGTAGTCTGGTACTGTGAGCTTGAGTAATCTGGAATTTCTCATTACATACTTTCATTACTTTTCCAATATGCAGCAAAAATATTCAGAGCATGACACTTGAAAGGACAAAATTAAAAAGTCCCATATCCTTCCTTTTCTTGCTGGTTCTTGGTGTGCTCCCCCTAGAATTACGGAAAACCCAGCCACTGAAGTCACTATGACAACAGTTAGAAGCCTCTTTGGAGGGTGTGGTGGCCAGGGGCTCGCCGAGGGTGCACCGAGTCCCGCACAGAGAGCCTGCTCTCGCCTTAGGCCTCCTGAGCGGCCCTCTGGACTCTGTGCTCGGGAGGACCTCACCTTGCAGTGGGCGCTGCCCAGTTCTCCACGCCGCTTCCCCGGGTCACCCTCCCTCGGCCCGCGCCCCACGCGCTCCGACGAAGGCTCTGAGGTCCTTCCTCGTGTGCTACCCTTTCCACCGAGACACCTCTCAGCGCGGATTTCCCTGGTCACTGGGATTTGGAACATGACTTTGTAGAAATGCAATTTGTTCACCATGCATGCTCTTTTATTTATTGATTTTTACTCCTTGCCCAAGGTGATGTGTTTTTTAAAAGCTTTAAAAGGGAACTGAGTTTTCAGTAGACTACTAAGTAGCGGTATGATCTTGGGCAAATTAACTTCTCTGTACCTCAGATATCTTATTTAAATTTTAAAAAGTAGGAAAAAATGACTGAACCAATACCCAACCCAACTCTTCCTGTTGTTTTATGAATTATAAGAGTATATATTCCTATAACATGTATTGTCAGAAATGAGAGCTCACCAAATTTGACTACTGTTTTTCAAAATAATATAAAAGTGAATAGACTGACTTTCATTTTCAGAATTATTTTTATTTTTGTCTGCAGTAAAACTTTTGAAATGCTGTGATCTTGTTTCCAGCCAGCAACAAAATCAGACCAGTATAATTTGGTATTAAATGTGATGCGGGCTTCAGAATATTTCCGTTCCTTTTTACACAAACGTGCTTGAGATCGTCATTAGTAAAAGTACCTGCTGCTCCTGAGGTGGACATTCGCCCCCTTTGAGAGGACGGCACTGTCCCCAGCAGGACACCCCCTGCCCGTCGGGAGGTGTGACGCCCCTGACGGACGGGCGGCAGGAGAGGAACGCTAACTAACCAATGAGTGATGAACAGGCGTCTCGCTGATTAGAACGATGTCTGGGGGTGGACCGCAGCACCTTCGTCTTCTGCGTTCAGTGATGACTTTGTACCAAGTTTGCTGTGCTCTCCTGACTGCAGGAGGAGTCACCTGCCAACAGCCCCTGTCCCAGGGCCCCTTCAGGTGCGGGGGCAGGAGCTGGAAAACAGGATTCGGTCCACGAACTATGAAATGCTTCTAGAACCTTCCTGTCCAAAAGGGTTCCAAGTGCTAAACATGGGGAAAAGTGAATGGGAAATGAAATACTGACTGAAAGAAATCTAAGCTCTTATTTAAAAAATCTGCCCCCAAAAGGTGTATTAAATTTAGGGGAAAGAATAAATTCCTGAAATGACCACTCAGAAATTTCCATTGATCTGTAGTTCTTGAGTAATATGATTCAAGTTTGTTAGCATGACACCTACGACTGCATAAACGTCCCAGTCCAAGGTCAAGGTCAAGTGCTTCCTCCCACGCAGAAGATAAGGGAGAATCCGTGTGCTCCGCCAGTGTCCCCTCCGCTCTCCTGTCCTGCGAGCGTGTGTGGTCTGGCCGAAGGTGTTGTCCTCTGAGTCCTGGCCGAGCTTTACTGTCTCTGGGAAGAGCCCTCCAATTTCCATTTCTTTTCTCATGAAATTATATCAGTCGGACTGAAGTCATAGTTTGTAATACTTTGGTAGCCGTGGGTTGATTCTTTTATATTATTACTTGAATATGCAGCCTCCGACCCTGGCATAACCCCCGGCAACAGGGACCGGTAAACACCTGGAAGGGAACTTGTTTTCTTGTATCGAAAACAAAAACCTCTTCGAGGAGAGGTCTGTTACCAGAAACGTTCGGCAGACTTGGCAGAAGGTCACGGTCAGTGAAGCCCCTTCCGATTGATTGAACTTAGGTGCTGAGACCCTCAGAGAGTCGGACCCACGGTACCGGCTGCAAAGCTTCACCGTGAGGAAAATGTGGTTCAGGGTCGGCCCGACCACTCGCTGGGCACGGAGTTGCATCTGTGCGTGTGTGTGTGCGTGCGCGCGTGCGGTGTGTAGAACGAGTCAGCCGAACCGGGGAAAGCCCTCGGAACCCCCGGAACGAGTCGGAGCAGGGTCTGCAGACCAGCAGCTGGTCGCAGTCGGCCTCGTCCCAAACTCGGCGGGACAGTGACCCCAGTCTTCCTGTCCTTCTTGGTCAAGGATGGTCAAATGGTGGGTGTGACCACCAGGGACCGCTCGGACATTCCTGATCTGTGACGTGTGTCACAGAACGTCATCATTCTCCCCTCCAGTTGCAGTTGAACAGGTCATTGTCATTGTAAACACAATTACAGCGTAATTGTAAACACAATATTATGATTACAAACATAATAATGATGATGGTAAACAAAATCAGGGCTGCGATACTCATGTGCACTAGCGGACTGCATTCATCAAGTCCGCAGCTCAACGTCAGTTTCGATTTCTGACGCATAAATACGGTTATCGGCGGCCCTCTTCCATAGCCCCTCATTCCCACGTGGAGCAGTACAGCATGGGACTTCACTGTGCTACCCTCCCCCCAGAGAAGGGACAGTTCCAGGTTCGCACTCTAGAACACCCCCAGCAGGTCACGGCCAGGGTACCCAGAAATTAACGGTTATACATGGGGGATAACTCTGTCCCTAGAGGATGTTTGGCATGTTTGGGGACACATTTCATTGTCACAGCTGCTGGTGGTGCCACCGGCATCTAGTGGGAAGGGGCCAGGGGTGCTGCCGACTAGCTCAGAAGGCAAAGGACAGTCCAGTCGTGACAGAGAATGTACAGCCCAAGGACGTGAGTGCCGTGGGGCATGGGAATGGTGAAGAGAGAGGATGTTTGCTGAGACGGCAGGCCCCTGCGGGTGATAAAGATGACAAAGAACGTGATGAAAAAAGGGGCCATGACAGAATGAACCAAGGCAGGAAAGGTGAGCGATGTGATGACCTAAACCATCCAGTTATTCTCAGTGGCTGCTCATGTTCAGGTTCAGGGTTAGGTTCAGGGTTTGCTCCATGACTTCCGCTGAACAGGGCTCAATGTGGGAATTAATGTTTCGATCAAAGTAAGTAAAATAGGGTATATCAAACTTAATCTCTGAAAATTCCATGGGTTCATCGATCATTCCTCCGTACATTAATTAGCTCCTTCGGCTGATATAAAACCAGAATAAGTCACAGACGTGGAAGCTTGGTGGCGGTCAGGCCCCCGCTGCTGCGCGTGTGACTGACCCAGAGCTCCAGCTGCCGTCTGGCACCTGCTCTGGTGTGTAGGCCAAGGTCAAGGGGAGCCCTGTCACGGAGCTCGGCTGGGGCACTCAGAAAGGCCCATCTCTGTGACACAAGGAGTTTCTTTAAGGAGTGGTGTACCGAAACTTTCTTGGAATTACCCTCAAGAGTATTGTTCTAACCCAATTTTCTCCCCTCGCCTCCCCTCCCCTTCCCCCCACTCCCCTTCCCCCCACTCCCCTCCCCTCCCCTGCCCTCCCCTTCCTTCCTCCCCTCTCCTGCCCTCCCCCCTTGTCTACTCTCCTTTGTCCCCTTCCTCCCTTCCTTCTTTTCCTTTCTCTCTCCCTCCCTCCCTCCTTCCCGAGTTCAGACCTGCTTCAGGCTCTGACGGCTCTCCCAGAGCCCTCCGGCTGCCTCCCCACTTTCCCTGACAAGTGCTCTCACTGACACACGCACACACATTGTGTCAAGCCCCGTGGGGCAGGCCTTCCTGGGAGGACCCCTGCTGACACATCAGACCGGGCGGACTGACTTGTGGTAGGAAAGGCCGCCTCACCCTTCCAATTGCCAGGAACGGTTTTCCCTGGTTTCCACCTGCTGTTTCGAAGCCCTTGTTGTCCGTATCCCCCCTGAAACATTGGTTTCTGTCCCCACAGGTGCCCTGGCCCTGTGACGGCAGGTGAGCGCAGCCTGCAGGCGACTCTGAAGGCGGGAGGCCTGCCCCTCCTCAGCACCAGGCTGCTCTGCAGGCAGAGCTCAGGGCAGGTCCTTCCATGAACGCCTGCAGGGGACGCATTTCTGAAGCAATTAGATGAGCAAACGCAACTATGAGGGGCTATGAGTCTCTTAAGATGCAAGGAACTGCGTGTATTTAAATTCTCCTCTGGTTTCCCCATGTTCTACCCAGCAAAGCGGCACTGAAACATTCGAAACGCAGACAACAAAGAAAGGCTCTCCTAGTGACGACGGGCGGAGGCAGGGCGCCCACTCCCCAACGGGCCAGATACGCTACGAATGCAATGCGGGATTCGTCTCGGAGAAACGAGTTTATTTTGGATGCCATATTTATCTGAAACACAGTTACAGTTATGTGAACAAATGCTAGGAGAGAAGTAAGAGAAGAAGCTTAGAAAGCAGCAGACTCGGGTCTGAGCTCTGGCACGAGAATGCAAGTTAGCTCTGTCTCACGCGTCTGGTTCAGAGAAGGTCACAAGCAAGGTTGCTCTGTCCACAACAAGTCACAGGCTTCCAGGAGCTGGGACAGGAGTCTCGGCAAGGCCGGGAGTCGGCAGCCATGGCTTTCGGGCCGGAGGCTGTTCTGGCTTCAGAGGTCGCGGGCACCACCGTGAGATGGCTCAATAAGATGGTCCAAAACAGCGAGAGCCGAAGGCTGGCTGGCCACAGGCTGACTGGTAACTCCTGGAGGAAAAGCAAGTGGGGCGGTAGAAGCTGGGCCCGCAGGCCGGAGACTGGACCTGGGGGCTGCCGTAGCCAAAGGGCCCGGTGTGGCCGCATCCTGAGGACCCCGAGTAGTTGGCCGGGCAGGGGCTGCAGAAGATGGAGGTCCTCGGACGGAAGTAGGACATCTGGCAGCTGGTGGGTGCGCAGTAGGTGTCCTGGCAGCTGCCGTAGAGAGACGGGCCGGGCTGGCAGGGGCCGGGCTGGCAGGTGCCCGGAGAGTAGACGGCGTTGCCCTGGAAGGCAGACTCACAGGAGGGGCCGGGGCAGTACAGGGCCCGCCGGTAGGAGCGGGTGGAGCGGGTGGAGCGGTTCCCGGAGCTGAGGCTGCAAGACATGCTGAGCGAGGCGGCGTGCGCTGAGTCTGGCAGAGTCGCAGCAAGGAGTTGGGCAGTGGGTGCCACCATCCACCCTGGACGCTTTTATGCCCGGGCCGTGGGCGTGGCAGCGGGGCCCTCGTCACAGGAACGCTGAATTAGGCTGCAGGCAAAATGCGATGCACTGACTTTCAAAGGACTCTTTTATGAACGCAGGCTTTCAAAGAAGAATTTCATGAGTTTTCCGAAGCCATTATTCGTGAAGCACAAATGTCGCGTCTCATTCATCCAGCTTGGGCAGACGAGTTCATTGTAGCGTAATTGTCCCTATGATGTTGGTGTTTTATTCACCCGAGCCTTGGGTGTGTCATACTGAGTGGGTAATCTGGTTGTGTTGAAAGCCCTGAAACTAGTTTCTGGTTTGGAGGTGGCACTTCCTTGGCTCCACTTCGGGAACCCAGTCAAGAGCAGCAGAACACTCCTCAATGTCTGCTTCACCTCCCAGATCTGTGGGCCTTGTGGGAAACTCCCTCGGTACAACTCCTACTGTACAAATACTAAATGAATGTCTGACACGTCTGAATTTTAGTCTCCTTACGGTACGGGCACCCCCGGCACTCTTGGGGACACAAAGTTGTGTATTTACTCATTTGGCAATTCATGTCTACGTTTATTATAACTTTGTATTAGGCTCTGGTGTGCAGCCCCGTGGGTGGACAGTCATGCTTTACAAAGTGTCCCCTGGCATCAGCAGTGCCCACCTGGCCCCCGACGCGGTCACCACAGTGATATTGACTATATTCTCCGTGCTGCACTCCACAGTCCCGTGTCTGTTTTTGTACCTACCCCCCTGTACCTCCCCATATTGTCACCCCTTCCACCCAGCTCCCTCACACCCCACCCCCTCTGGTGACCGCCAGTCTGTTCTCCACGTCTATGAGTCTGTTTCTGTTCTTCTTGTTCACTCATTTTGTTCTTCAGATTCCACATACAAGTAAAATCATTCAGTATTTGTCTTTCTCAGACTGACTTATCTCACTTAGCCCAATACCCTCTGGGCCAGGGGTGCCAAACTCATCGTCACCGGGGGCCATGTCAGCCTCCAGGTTGCCTTCAAAGGGCCGCATGTTACTTTAGGACTGTGTAAATGTAACTACTCCTTAACTGGGGGCAAGGAGCTCAGGCTGCTGTGCGCAGAAATAAGGTGCCGGGCTGGATAAAACAAGGCGGAGGGCCGGATTGGGCCTGCGGGCCTTGTGTTTGCCACCTGTGCTCCAGGTAAGGCCATGCTGGCACACATGGTAAGATTTCATTCTTTTTCACGGCTGAGTAATGTTCCACCATTCACGTGCACCACCGCTTTCTCATGCCCTCGTTTGCCGACACACACACAGGGGCGCCTTCTGTGTTCCCACTACTGTAAGTAACATTGGGAGGAACATGAGGTGCACGGAACTTTTCAGATCAGCGTTTCAGATTTCTGCACGACTGTACCCATACGTGGGGGGCTCTGTCAGGAGACAGTTCTCTGTGTGGTGGCTGATCTGGTACTGGGGTCTCGTGTTGGCAGGGGGGCTTCCGAAATCCCTGCGAAGATGCTGAAGTGGAGGAACCTTCACTTTGAGGCCGACTTGCTCCTCGTGAGAAGCCCTCGACAAAGTGAACGGTCGGAAGCTCACCATCACCATACATGTTCAGTAATGTTTGGTCGTGGTGATGCCAACGGGAACAAAGCAGTAAGTACTACACAGGAGAAACAGGCCTTCATTCCCGTAGTTTCCTCGCACAGGGCAGGTGTTTACTGCAGAGGGTGAAGAAAGCCAAGAAATCAGGAAGTATGTCCTCCACCTAGGCTGCATGGAAAGGTGAAGTATTTGAAGAACTTAGGGCTGCAAATGAATGAGCTTTATAAACTGACGCGGGGCAGGGCATCAGCGTGAGCGCTGGCGTGAAGTCTAGAGCACACGCCACTGGGGCCTGCACAGGGCCCTGGAACCGAGATTCGTGTGCTTTGCTCAGAGGACGGGACTCCTTTCTAGCCTGTCTCGGGAGGTCCCCTGTCCAGCTCTGAACTGGGGGCCCCAGGGCTCACAGCAGCAGCAGGAACCGGCGGCCCCCGGGGACACCCATCTTCCATAACTGATACGGGTTCCACGCAAATGAGCTAAGGGTCATTCCACGCAGAATGGAGATTTCTGCATGGAGGTGATAAGGGAAGACCCGGCTAAAAAGAGAAAAGGAGGGACTGTAGATAAAGAGATTTCCCCTTGTGGCCCGGGGGCGATCTGATGTGGTTGTGACGGACTCCAGTCTGGAGAGAGCTGGAGACCCTCGCCAAGTGCAGCACACGTATGTGGTAAGTGTTTGGTACACTCACACTCTGGTAAGTGTACCCAAGTGCAGACCCGATGGTTGGAACATGTTTGAATAGACATATTCATCTCAATCGTACCTCGTTGATTAGTTAGCATAGTTTGTCCTTTCTTTACAAAATAAATAATTCTTATTTATTTGTCTTCTGAATCATGAATAACAGAACGCATCCTAGTAGACTCCAAACCTTCCTGTTTTATTTGTCCAAAAAATAGTGAACATGAAACCATGCATCCAAATATTGCAGCCACCGAAATTGAATTTGCTTCCTCGCTTCAGTGCTGCCCTCTTAGAGACGCAGTTTCTGAGGATGAATATTGTGAGGTCCGCTATTAAGTAATATCGAACCTTCTCTTCTCAACCAAGTGGAGGTCTTTGTCCCCAAACACTTGTGCTGGGGGGCGCGAGGGATGCTTTTCTGTGAACTGAGCCCATCGGAGACCCTGGAGCCGCAGGGAGCGGAGGCCCCTCAGCCTGCCCTCCACCCAAGCTATCTGTCTCCATCCCCTGCTGCGCTGGCTGCAGAGCCCCTCGCCGGCAAGAGGAATGGGACTGCAGAGTCACAGGCTTTGTGACACTTGTCAGGAATGCCAGGGAGCAATTTCATCCAAAGTGAGGCCTGTCGCTTTACGAAGAGGAGGAAGAATCTCCGGAAGAGGGCTCCTTCCGTCCCATACTCCGAGGTCATTACCTTATAAACTGCCTGTGGAACAAGAACATCCCCGAGTCTGGGCGTCCTTCGGGTGGTCAAGACGGCCTCCGGTTGGAGATCAGAGCCCACGGGGCGTTCGTGCCGTCGGTGCTTATGTTGACGGCTGCTTCTAGCATCTCAGAGGGATGAGCTCTCACATTCGAACACGGCAGAAAGCGAGTCGTGGCCTTTAACTCCTGGCGCCGTGAGCGCCAAGGAGCAGAGCTCAGGGGGCCCACGACAAGTGTGCAGACAGCCCTGAGAGGGGGAGTGGGGGGGATGCCGCAGCTCCTCCCTCACTGAGGCAGTTCCCACGGAGGCCTGATCGGAAAGGCTCCCCCCGCACCCACCCCCCCTCCCCAGGGGCTTGCACATCACCCTGCTGCTGTGTTTGTAAAGCAGCCCTGTCGCTTCCTGGCCATTGCCACTGCCACCACCTGCTGCTGCTGCTGGGAGGCAGTGACAGAGACCAGGTCCCTGGGCACCTTGCTATCCAGACGGCGGCAACGTCGAAACAAGCTGTGAAAGGCGGACCGATCACTTCTAATTTCACTGGCGTCCCCAGCCAGCCCAGCCCAGCCCCTGCCTGCCTCTGAAGCGTTCCCTGAGTGATCGTCCCCGGTGAGCTTTGGGAGACGGGAGGCCAAGAGGCCTGGCAGCTTTGAAGGTCCGACGGGACCGCCCGCCTCCAGGGCACAGATGTGACGTCATCTGCAGTCGTAAACCCACTAACTCCACGCAGGAAAGACTGGGATGGTCTTTTCAACTCGGTGAGAAGCAGAAGGTGACCTGTTTTTACGCGCTTTGCCGCTGACACACCCAGTGACCAGGGAATATAAATGTCTCAGACCGAGAAGTGGCTCTCAGACTCAGAATCTTCTTATGATAAGTCACATCCCTCAACATGCCCCCCTCTGCTCTCTTGGGACATGCCCCCCGGCTCCCGTGAGGGTGTCCTGGGCTGCCTGGGGTCCTCCTGCGCTCCTCCCACCCCAGCAACCTGGTCCCCAGCAGGGATCTCTGCTCACCCAGCTGTTGCCCATGGGGGGCCCTCCCTCCACAGTGGCTGCTGGGTCCCCTGCCCGGCACCCAGCAGCTGACTGCAGTCCTGCTGCGGCCCAAGGGCCCCCCGGGCCCCGGGGCTGTGGGTCTCTTTGTTTCCAACCAGTGGGGTGTGGTCCCAATGCGGCCTCATCTCTAGGTGGCAGGCCCGGCTTTTCCAGTCCAGCCTGCAGCCCCGCTGGAAGCTGCGTGTCAGTGTGTCGCCAACCAGCCTGCGGGCCTGGCTTGTGCCGGCCGTAGTTTGAACAGCGCGCCTGCGCTTTCTATACGTTGACACAGAGCCTACGGTATCAAGACCCACGCTGTCTGTTGATCTTCTGTCCTAATTTTAGACGACAAATAGGACTGTCACTGTCACCTACGCTGGGTTCACAGAACGATGCCCAAGGCTGCTTCCTTGCTGTTCTGCAGACGCGTGCATGGGAGCCCTTTCTTCTGTTCATATCCCCAGTGCATTTGTTCTAAATTTTACCAAGAGGAAGAGTGTTCTAAGTTTAAATAAAAATGTTACGCGACATTCCCATATTTCCTTTAATAATAGTATTTGTTTACTGTCTTCAAAGCTACTTGTAAATTATCTGGCTGGATATTTCTGTATCTTGTATTTCAGTTAAAATTTTTCTTTAAAAAGTAAAATTGTCCAACATCTTTTTGGTTTGGAAGAAATTATGTTATCTTTTATGTTTACCCCATTCATTAACAATTTCATGAAGTCAAAATCTCGAATCACAGTTTTCAGACCACAGACAGACTAATAACTATGGCCTTGTTTTGTGGGGAGTTAGAAGTTCACTCCTTTTATATAAAATAATTTCAAAGGTCTATTAAATTGACTGCATCCCCTACTTTTGGAAGAAAGACTACCCACCAATATACCCTGAAGTGTGTGCACAGCTGGAGCGAGGATGCCCAGGGAGAGGCAGAGGTCGGGGCTGCTCTCCCCTGGGCCTGAGAAGCCAGGCCTCTCGGTGAGATTCCTGACTCGGCCCAGGGCTTGTCAACAGGGGGCCGGCGCTCGGCCTCCGCTCAGCTGTGAGCCTGCGGTGCTGACCTGCCCTGTGTTTTCCGTTGCTCAGCTCACAGCACTTATGTGGGAGGAAAAACACCTCAGAACCAAGGCAAATAGTCTCTGTGACAGAAGTCGGCCAAATATCCGACAGCTGAGAGCCCCTGACCAGCGGTCATGCCCTGAACAAGTGTCCCCAGAGCGGAGGACGAGGTGACTGAAGGCACAGGTGACTCAGATCCCACCCAAGGGCAACCACAGGTCTTCGTTTACTGGGTTCGCCTCAGCATTCTGCCCCGTTTGGTAACTGTCTTCGATTTTTCACTTTTCGCTCATAATGAGTGGCCATTGAGTTAACCTCGGGGGACTGGCCTCAGTCCCGTCAAGTGACACGTGGACGCAGCACATGGTCACAGCCTGTGCTTCCACCCACGTGAGATCCGAGAGGAGCCGTCTCCCCCCTTTCTTGGCTCGTCCTTTCTGAACAGAGCCGAACTGTCCCGTGTGTCGCAGAGAGAGAGTGTAGAGGGGTTGCTGAAAAACAACCACACGCGGCTACAAGGGGGGAAGAAGGAGGGGCGCTCCCAGGGCCCGGGGTGGGGCGGGGGTGTCGAAGTGTCGTCCTAGCCCAGGCCACGGCTCCCCCACTTGCAGGACATGCAGCCCCTGCAGGTGCAGCCTGGGAAGTGGCGCGTGACCGGCCCGGTGACAGTGGTGGTGGTCTGCAGCCTCCTGAAACCACACCCCCCGGTAGAGGGCCGAGGAGACCCTAGAGAAAGTCGAGCCTCCTCACGGGAGGTGGTGGCTTCAACAGGCAAAGTGAGTGAGGCAGAAGGCTTGTCTTGGGTGACCGCGAAAGGGACAGGCTCCCCACGCACCCATAAATCCTCAAAGTATACAGAGGCCTCGGGTGGGGTCAGGCAGGCATTAGCTTGGGGGCCATCTGGTCCCCGACACAGAGGGCGTCAGCACCCCTTTCTGCATGCTCTGCATGTTTCTGCATGTTCTGGGGCAGCTCCCAGCTCGGGGAAGGCCCACAGGGCCTGAGTAACTAAGAGTAACTAAGTGCAAACTTACAGAAGCAAACAATGCCTATGTTTTGAATTGCAGACTGTGCTGCCGGGGACAGGCCACGCTCCAAGTCTTCCACCTCATCTCACCTGGGACGGGCCTACCTGTCTGGCTCTCCCTGCGGGAGATGACCCACCCCCTCAGACCCTGGGTATCCACCTGGGTTACCTGTCAGGTATCACAGTTCTGCACAGCAATGGAGTTCTGGGGAGTTACCCAAAGTCTGAGACAGCATCCGCCCTGTGGGAGGCATCCGCCCTGCGGGAGACAGCCGCTGGGTAAACGCTTCTCCTACTAATCACATCTTGGGGTGGACAAGAGTCACTGAGATTCCTGAAATGCCCTGGACTCTCTTGTCCACTTTAAAGTCAAGTGAGATTTTCCTATTTGATCGCTATGAGGCTGTGGCCTTGTATGCCTGTTGCCCGGAATCTCGTGGCAAACAGACTGTTTGCACCAAGCTCTGGGCCTNGCAATGGAGTTCTGGGGAGTTACCCAAAGTCTGAGACAGCATCCGCCCTGTGGGAGGCATCCGCCCTGCGGGAGACAGCCGCTGGGTAAACGCTTCTCCTACTAATCACATCTTGGGGTGGACAAGAGTCATTCTGAGATTCCTGAAATGCCCTGGACTCTCTTGTCCACTTTAAAGTCAAGTGAGATTTTCCTATTTGATTGCTATGAGGCTGTGGCCTTGTATGCCTGTTGCCCGGAATCTCGTGGCAAACAGACTGTTTGCACCAAGCTCTGGGCCTCAGTTCTGCCTTGGAGGAGGTGGGGCCAGGCCAGGGCTAAGAGGTAATTCTGCAACACGCTCAGGCGCGGTGCTCTTCCTTTGCTTCCTTGGAGCCTGGAGAAGCGGCGGGAGGGTCTCCCATGCTCTTTACCCAGCCACCCTCCGTGCTGGATCCTGGTGACTGGTACGCTCGGGGGCATCTGCGGCCCAGCTGCCCGGGCCTGCGGGAGGCAGGGGCAGGGGCCTGGGCGTGCGCCGGGCGGAGCTCAGCAGCTGCCCCGGGAAAATCTGCACTCCGGGACCAGACGTGAAGCTTTCGTCTACGCGGGAGCTCACTGCACACATCGTGTCGCGTGCCTGCTGTCGCCGATTCCAGTGTGTGCACCGACCTCCCGCGTCCCCCTGTCGGTGCAGACGCAGGTCTCTGGTTCTGGGGACTCGCCTCCCACCCGGGAGCTGCGAACAGGGGCCTGGAACGCCTGTGACGGCGCATGCGCAGTGCCGGCGGGAGCCACTCAGCCGGGTCTGACACCGCAGGGTCCGAACCGGTTTCCGAGGCTGAGCGCGCTGCACTTCGTCCCCCAAACCCTCGAACATGAAAACGGCAGGGGAGCCCCGAGAACAAATGAATGATAATACCGAGAACAATATGCTGGGAAGCCGGGTTCCATACATTTATTAGGTTTAAACTCATGCTCATTTGCTCTCCCATGGAAATGCAGGAGCGCGAGTGTCCGCAATAGTACAGTCATGAGGACTGAATTTCGGGTTACTCATTAATTTCAGGGTCTGTACCAGTCGGCCAGGCAAGAAATGGATGGTTTACTGATAAAATAACCATGGCAACTGGTGACAGTGAGTACCATGGTGGCACTGAGTGGACTCGGTCCTCAATACTTGAAAGAATCGGGACCATCCACAAGCTGATCAGTAGAAGCCAGACCCGTAGGACAGTCGGTGACACCAGGTCTTGCAGCTCCTGGAGGTCCCAAGGTCGGGTGAAACCCGTCACACTCATCCCATCTCAGGTGGAGAGCTGATCCATTAATTCTTTAGACACATTTGGGGCCTGAAAGGAGGTGAGGCGTTGACACAGAGAATAAGGGAGCCACCCATCCTGCAGGTGACGCAGACAAAGAAGGTCATGGGTACAGGCACGGATGGCAGCGGGCAACAGGGTTAGAAACGGAATAAGATGGTCAGTAGCAGCTGGATCCACAGGCTGGTCTGTAACAGGAAGTCTGGCAGCTCCTGAAGGTCCCGCAAGTCGGGCCGCAGGATCCGGATCCAGGGCCCAGGACGGGGACCCCACAGACTCTGTAACCCAGGGGTCTGAGGCCACCGGCCCCAGAGCCCAGGGAGCAGCTGTTGCTGGACCCCCAGCCCAGAGCCCCAGGGAGAGGGGTCTGGCAGGGGCTGCCCAGCATGGAGACCCTCGGGCTGCAGCAGGACGGCCGGCAGCTGCTGGGTGCCCAGCAGGTGACCTGGTAGCCACTGTGGAGAGAGGGGCCCCGTGGGCAGGGGCTGGAGGAGCAGAGGTCCCTGCTGGGGACCAGGTTGCTGGGGTGGGAGGAGCCGCAGGAGGAGGCTGGGCAGCGCAGGGAGCTGCCCAGGGAGCGGGAGGAGAAGTTTCCAGAGCAGCAGCTGGGGGACATGCTGGC